>NC_137461.1:145634221-145746507 GCF_964235325.1 Thermobia domestica | reverse complement strand
AATATTGTACGTGACTTGCAAAACTCAACAAAGTCCGGTTTCCAAACTTCTGCAAAACAAATTGCTGATTTTCAACAGTCTGCCAAAAATATTTCATTTGATATAGCCTTTTGTAAGTGTTCCGATCGTCTTGCCTGCAACTGCGAAAAAGGAAGAAAAGTGCCAGTGCTACAGGTGCCTTTTCTTCTAGATCAAAGAACCACAAGATTGAGGCGTTATCTCAATTTTCTACAATCTTCTTGGCGACGATAGAAGATAAATCCTTTGTAGAAGGCTCTTTCCGGGATCCCGAAATTCTCATTTTTTCTTCTCGCTCCCATAGGTATTGTCTCAATACATTTCAACGGTTGGTAGCTGTGTTCCCAATAATGCTATTCCTAACGTCAGAATGTAACAAACTTGTCGATTCCATAACGTCAGCGTATGTCACTCTCTTCCTAATAAAAAGTACTTAACACAACTGAAACACTGTCCTCACTTCTACATACTGCACTTCACACGAAAACAAATTATTTAGTTAAAATTTCCTACAACACTAATAAATAACGCAAGCAGCGACAATCACGTTCGACACAGCTGGTTGACTACTGGCGACTGATAAGACCGATCCTTTCAGCTGGGCAAGTACAAGAGAAGAGGCGTTCGGGGAGAGGTGGGCGGCAGGTGATCTAGTGTGATAAGCAGATTCATACGGCATTGGGAGCAAATTATTTATACTATTACTGCTCTTAGAATTTAGCACTAAAGTGTTTTCTTCATTATGCAAGAGATTCAATAATTTATATTAAAATTTAATTGTACGATACGCCTGAAAATCAGGGCATTTTTACAAATAATTAACTAGGTTTTTATGCTTATGGTGTACAGAAATAACCGTAATAAATTTGTTTTATGTATTTATTTCTCCTTTCCAATGCTATTTCAATCATTTAAAAGACCGAAAAATATAGGAAATATTTAAAAAATATTTTTTGGAAAATCAGTTGAAAAGTGAATCTTTTGTTGATATTTCTAATATTTGGGCTCTACTCGGCAGCAGAAGGAGTTGTCTGATCGAGTTGAGATTTTTTATACGTTTTATTGATGCCATTTGGCCAAAAATCCGCACTAGCCGTAGCCGGATTTCGAAAAAAAGTATTTTTCGATACACCCTACTGTACGCTTTTGTGCTGTACGTGCCCCTTCACGCTTCCACTTCACTATCACATCAGACACAGTTGACCGAGGGATGTTTAGGAGTGTGGAAATCTCGCGTACAGACTTCTGACACAAGTGACACCCAATCACCTGACCACGTTCGAAGTCCGTGAGTTTCACAGAGCGCCCCATTCTGCTTTCTCACGATGTCTAATGACCACTGAGGTTGCTGATAATGAGTACCTGGCAGTAGGTGGCAGCACAATGCACATAATATAAAAACGTATGTTTTTGAGGGTGTCCGGATACATTTGATCACATAGCGTATGATCCATATTGATTTCTGTAGAAGCAAGAGGAATCTGTATATTTGTAAAATATACTGCTGTCCGGAGAACGGATTTTCCTCAGTGTGGGTCGTAAAACTAAAAGATTTCCTTTCATTTTTTAATCAACATGAGGCAATTGGCGAGCCACGTGAATTAAAAGGTAGTGAACTTACGTTCAGAAAGTCAGATATAATGACACCTGAAAGCTGACGCACTGACCAAACATCTCCACATTGAACGTGCTTTATCTAGGTAGACTTACACGGAGAAAAAAATCATGTGCCGTACGTAAAATCGTATGTTACATTTGTAAATCCTGTAGTTTTTGGACTTAACGTACAGCAAACGTATAGCTAAAAACGCATGTTTTATAATACGTTCTGTATAAGTGTCCCATCTATACGTACTTTCCGCTTGAAACAATATAGGCGGTAAGAATCTCACATACAAATGGACATACATAACAAATAGCTGACGAAGGTTACATACATATATGTATGTAACATAAGGAAAGCTGTTAGATATCAGACATTCTGCAACGGCATGATGTAACATCTAAGGGCAGTGCCTATGTAGCATAGGGATAACGTATGCTCCGAACTGATTTCTGTAGTAAGCAAGAGGATTCCGTATATTTGTATTACAATTTACCACTGTCCGGAGAACGGATTTTCCTCAGTGTAGCCTGTGTATTGAAATAAAATACTTAACGCTAGACGCAAGAGCATATGAAAGTCTGTCCAGTAATGCGAATGTTTCAACCGGTGGATAGGTTTACATGGTCTGTGCATAGGATTAAATATGTATGCTTGTTTGCGCTTCTTCACTATTGCAGTTTATTAGCTCCATGATGTTTTTTTCTGCCTTCACCATTGCTGTAGACATAATAAATTAATGTATTCAAACTGTTTAATATTCTTTGAAGTTCTATTTTCGTGTGGGAAAATTAAGTTCGTAGGCATCTATATGCTTTGGTGTTTGATCTCACTTTAAGTAGTTTTACGTATTCAGCACACAGCGACTTCAAGTATGCACACTCATGTCCAAAATTATTGTCGCATGCCTATAAATATGTTTTCGTAGGAATGTAATTTGATAACGAATTCGCCCGGTATTTCTTATAATGCTAGTATGTGTATAATCGGCAAAGACATGTATGTGGCAAATTTCATGTCAAAAGAACAGTAAATAAAAACAATAAAACGAAAATAAAACTTTCTTGTCCACTTAGCAACATTTTGTTTTACTTATTCCAAATTTCGTATTTATAATTCTTTTCCTATGAAATTTACCACAAATACACATTTCTCAATTATACACATAGTATCAGTATTAAAAGTCAGCAAAATCATCATCAAGTTATATTCTTACAAGAAGACAGTTATAGATAAGTGACATTCATTTTGGACATTAGTGTACAAGACTGCTCCTTTTATGAATCGGTTCAGCATATCCTTTTGATTTTCTTAAAAAACTGCAAATCCCAAGAAACCCAATATATTTTGCAACTGTGCTGTGACTGACGTGGCTTGTAACAACAAAATTATTTCGCAACTTCATCGCACGCGCAGATAAATCACAAGAGATACACACGTATATATATATAGAAGTGGCATATATATATATATACATACATACATACATACATATATATATATACCACTATATATATATATATATATATATATATATATATATATATATATATATATATATATATATATATATATATATATATATATATACTGCTCCACAAAACTTAATCAACCCGAGAGAACATGGTATAAGTAACGTGCGGGGCACATTCAACACTGGTTAGTGGCATGCACATAAACAGAGGCACACAGGCAAGGCGAGCACCCACTCTATCGCATAAGCAGCACCGTTGCAAGCACGATAAACAAATTATGACATGAGGCGTACACCACAGCCCAGTAGTGTCCGAGGCTCCAAGCATTGAGTTAGTGGTTCTTGTGTGGGGTACACTCCTTACAATGGCTGGTAGACGACATTTGAGTGACTTTGACCGCGGGCGAATAATTGGGCGGTTGGAATTGGGCCGATAGCAAGTGGAAGTGGCACAGGAATTCAACGTGAATAAAAGTGTTGTGTCGAGGCTGTGGAGTCGCTTCCAAAATTGAGGTGAAGTCAGTAGACGTCATGGGGAAGGCCGTCCGAAGAAGACGTCGGCCGTCGATGACCGATTTCTCACAATTTCTGCCAAACGTAACCGTCAAGCTTTATGCTCTCAACTGGCCAATGGGTTGTTTCAGGCTACAGGACAATGCGTGAGTCGTGGAACTGTTCGTCGGCGGCTCAATAGAGCAGGACTCTATGCAAGAAGGCCTGTGCTGTGTGTGTGCCATTGAAACTGGAGCACAAACGTGCGCGTTACACATGGTGTCAGGAACATGTTTCATGGGGGAACACCAGTGGGCGCGTATCATGTTCTCCGATGAGTCGAGATTTAGCCTGTCGTCTGATTCTCGTCAGACTTTAGTGTGGAGAGAGCCAGGAACACGCTATCATACAAATGTCATTGCTGAACGGCCGTCCTATTGCGGTGGTTCCATTATGGTGTGGGGTGGAATTATGCTGGATGGAAAAACGGACCTCCATATTGTGCAACATGGCACTTTGACAGCACAATGTTACCGGGATGAAATTCTCAATACACATGTGGGCAATTTCCGCGGAGCATTTGTCCCAGACTTCCTGTTCATGGATGGCAATGCCCGCCCACACCGTGCACATCTTGTGTCCGAGTACCTGGAGAGCGAAAACATTACGCGTATTGCATGGCCTGCATATTCGCCGAACTTGAATCCCATCGAGCATGTGTGGGATGCTCTTGGGCGTCAAATAGTGCAGCGCAGTCCATTAGCACGCACTCTCCCTGACCTGCAAACAGCTTTCCTCGAGGAGTGGTGCCATCTGCCGCAAGACTTGATCAACACTCTGATTTGCAGCATGGGACCAGATGTCGTGCCTGTATAGCTGTTCGTGGTGGTCACACACCATATTGACTGCCAATGTCCTCGCACAATCCAGCTTCACCTGTTGAGGTATCGTTATGCTGAACTGTTTGGTCACTCTGTACATCCTAACTGTATGTTTCGTCTTCACTTGTGTTGCATTGTGCATCTGGACCGTCTGTTTGTTCATTATACTTGGTGCAGTGATCGTGTCGTTTTATTTTCAGCCACTTTCTTCGAGTTGCTTAAGTTTTGTGGAGTAGTATATATGGGGGGGGGGGTTGTGTTGGCAATACACATTAAAACTCTTATTTGCAAAGCCTTACAAAGGACTGCTAATCAGAGAGGTTCAATATTGTGATAATTAAAGTTCTGAACTAAGTTTTTTTTTTTGTTTGTTTGTTTTGTTTGGTAGAACAAAGTGAAATATCGACTTTTGCGTATAACCGAAATAATTAATTCAACAGAGGGTTTACGATTTGGTATTTCGACAAATTATATTATTGTTCATCTTTCTATACTTTTTCATGGATAAACCAATCAAAAACAAAAATTAAAATTCCAAACTTCACTCATACAATCTGGAAGTCAGAAAAAACTAACTTGTTCACAATATTTATTTACACTGCAAGTGATATGAGTTAGTAAAGAGTCCTTTGTATCGTAGAGATTCTATTTCCGCTAACAGCAACCTGGAGCAATTTTTATTTCCCGTTTTTCTTTGATCTTTTGAAAATGAGAAAAATGCTGTGGGACTTTATTTCGCATTGAAAAAAAAAAAACACTTCTTTAATTAACAAAGAATTTGAATTACAAACGCGTGAGCGATTAAACAGCACCTTCTAGGAAGTTTACACGTACTATAACGAAGCTAATATGTGGATAATTCTTTTCATACGTATACATAGATGTGAGAATAATGAGTTGAGTTCATTTTGAGTTTAACGTCCATTTCAGCAGCGAGACTATATGAGACGGGACCTACTGATTGACGCGGAATCCGAACCACATAAAATAATGGAAGCACACATGTGCCGCAACATGTGCTATTCGTGAATCAGTAACGCTAAATATTCTTGAATTATGACCGTCTTATATTAGTACGGTGTTAGTCGATGGTAAGTAGTATGCTAGGCGGCGTAGGATACATTTGTGTGTAATAGAGGAGTTGTAGGAACTGCAAAATGGGAACCTCTCCGAATTTCAAATTGGGCAAATTGTGGGGGGAACGGTTAGTTCGAACAAGAACATATTCAGAACTGCTATTGTGTTAGGTGTATGAAACCAACAGAGTCAAAATTGGTGACAGTATATCGAAATCTTCGCAAGACATTATTAGAAAGTAAGAATACTAAATGGAAACCAAATCTAGAGGAGATGTATTACCGAATATTTGTCAAGTTGCCAGAAAGATCCGTATAGCTAATGACACTAATACAGGTATATTTCCTTGTGAGATTTTTTTATTATTATTAATGTAATAAATTACAACTTTCGTATTCCTATTAAGATTCCAGTAAAAGTCCTTCGTGGCTAAGCGGTTAAGATATGCGCCTTTGACGTGGGAGATCCGGGCTCGATTCCGGTAGGAACTCATGTAGTTCCGATGTCACGTTAAGCTATAAGTCCACGTTTGATATCGCCTCGGTGCTGAAAAGGACGCTAAATTGAAAATCAAAATCCATTAACAGTTTCATTAACATATTTGTCTTTCGTGTTGATGTAGGCCTATATGTAAATCTTTTTCAAAAACTTGAAATGCCGGAGATATATCATTATAATGACAAATGTGTATAGCTCATGTTAAATCGAGGTTCTTAATCCATACTACCTGCATATACTCCTGCTCCGTGTTAAATCTTATGCTTATGTGCGGCCCTCCATTTACTATCTTTTGCTAATCCTCCTTAAAATGTGATATTTATGAATGGAAATAGAACATTGTGATTCTAAGGATACTAGTTTATTAATTTCCTTCATATTTCATAAATATATGTCTTATTAAGGCTACTAGTTTGTTAGCATTATTCGTTCCCTGTCAAATATATAGAAAGGATATTATACTACTGGGGTGAGTTTTCTCGGATGTAAGAGGTCCTTAATTCAATCCACTTCGTGGTGGAAAATAACGTCCTCACTTGCTTTTTTTAGGATTCTCTCGTTTCCTCCCACATTATCATTTCATTGATTATTTCATAGTCATTTCAATTTCATTAATGTATTCAAGCTAAGCGGTTACCGTACGCGCTTTTGGCTTCGGAGTTCCGGCCCACGTTAAACTGTAAATCCACGTTTCATATAGCCTTGCTGCTGAAAGAAACGCTAAACTCAAAATCAAATCAATTCAAATCAAGTTATTTAATCATCCGTCTCAACTTGCCTAAAGGCCATTGCCATCGCCATAGGACTTAAAATTAAAAGATTTCATTTCATTTTCATTTAATGTTGCTTACGTTTTGTTATTTATCGTCATCTTTCTAAAGTCTTGTGTTTGCACGAAACATAAATGTAAGATTTAGCCATAGGGATCCAAACATTTCAAGTGTGGGAAGTTTTAAAATATTTCGCTGTATGGTCCTTAAAGTTTCGCTACTAACTTCTATAAATAATTTTATGTCAATTTTATAGCTGCATGCAACAAAGTTTATACACATTGTTAAACCATTGTTCAAA
Organism: Thermobia domestica; assembly: GCF_964235325.1. Lineage (NCBI taxonomy): Eukaryota > Metazoa > Arthropoda > Insecta > Zygentoma > Lepismatidae > Thermobia > Thermobia domestica. The sequence continues at coordinate 145,739,393 of NC_137461.1, read as the reverse complement.
ATCAGGTTATCTTATTTGTATATTAAGTGTTCGTTAGTTTCATTCCAAATTGTTTGAATAAATTGGTACAGCCAGGGGTAAACGTGGATCTGAAAAGATAGGGGGACAGTACGTAGCGGCATGACGTCACGCCGTCCCCCAGCCTATTTTTACCCATTGTAATTTTTTTAGGAACTGGGAGGACGCCGTACATAATTTTTGGAGGTGGGGGACAGCGTCCTCCCAAGTTCCCCTGCAGACATTGTTTGTGATCCTGGCTACAGCAACAAAGGATTCTGTTCATTCCAGGAGAGAGCCCAACAGCAAATGATTGTTGGCGCTTTTGGTTAGTAATTTAAAGACTCTGGATTCAAACATGAGTCAAATTTGTCCTTTCTCAGATATGTGTGCTAAAAGATAGGTAAACTCTCTCTCTCTCTCTGTAGAATGTACAAATAGAGAATTATTTCCAGTTCAGTCACGAATAGATAGTATCCAGGGCCGGATTTAGAGGTGCATCCCCCATTCGTTGTAAATATACAATATCTAAAACGAGAAGCTAGCTGTGAAAATAGCAACATTTTCCGAAACTTTCTGTCGTCATGCTTTCGTTTGGGGCTTAACCCTTATCCGGGCAACCGGGGCCTCCCAGGCCCAGTAGCTTCACTTTTCTAAAATTTCTCAATAACCATACATATTTCGAAGACATAAAATACTCAATTCTTCTATCTTTTGTCGAAGTTAAAATCATGAACATATCGAGTTGGTAAAGCTAATGTTTCTTTTTTTTAATTTGAAAATCTTTTCCTGACGTAACCGGGCAACCAGGACCTAGGAGGCCCCGTATAACTTTAGTGAAATTCCTGTCAAATATTAGATCAAATTGTCACATAATTATATATTGAACACGTGACTATTGTAACCTTTAGTCGGAACAGTATGCGGCAACAGACATTGAATTTTGAGTGTTCTGCACTTAAAATATATACTGGGCCTGACAGGCCCCGGTTGCCCGTCAACGTTACAAAAATGTCTGGACCGGATTTGCTATTCTGTTGGCTTACAAAAGCGTGCCACGAAGTTTCGCTACTTGACAAAAATATATACCGGTACATTCTAGACTAGTCTGAACAGTAAGTGACAATAGGCATTGATTTTGTGTATTCTGCACTTAAAATATATACTGGGCCTCACACGCCCCGGTTGCCCGTTTACGTTACAAAAATGTCTTGTCCGGATAAGGGTTAAAAAAAAGAGAAGTTTTGCAAAAGCAGTAGTTTAAGTCGATTTTCTGAAGATTGAAGGAAAAGGATTCACCAAACAAAGCAATAAAATATTTGTCAAATAGAGAAGAAAACAGGAGCCAGGAGGAGAGAAGAACAATTTTTCCTGCATATCACTTGCGACCCTCTTTAAAATACTCCTCCGTTCTATGTATCAGCGTTGTCAGATGTAAAGAACATTGTCACGTGTCACTTTGAAGAGCTTCAATGAGACTGGTTATTTCGGTAGTTATAGTGCACCTCTCAGAAAATCCTGGATCCGACTCTGATAGTATCATATTCAGTACGATGTAACAGGAAACTTATTCTGTGAGATAACAAACAGACTGGGCAAAATTTGTAGCGGCTGTCTCCGTGACTCATTGCTATTCAAATATAATAGAACATACGTAGAATAAAACTTAAAACCAACCGGCTCATCAAGCAAGAAGAGATAAAGGTAGCTAATCATTAATGCCAAATTAGTAATTTTATTAAACTGATTTCTAGCTCGAGTTATTTTTAGTTTGTTAGTTATCAAGTGGTTGGTTTACTATTCAAACTATAGGTCATAACACACAAAAAGAGAGATCGTGTATTCAAGGAGTGGTACGAGATTCATTCCATTATTATATTACAGGGTGAAGGAGGAGGAAGGTTTATTTCTTATAAATATCAGGTGTAAAATGATTTCAATCTCGCGTTTGTTAAATAAAGGGATGTCAAAGGAAGCAAGCTTATCACACAATTGCTCGTAAAGTAATAAACACAATTTCTTTATTTAAATAATGTAGCAACACAAAAGAAGCAGAATTCCTCATCCTGTCACAGTCCATGGAATACCCACAAGTCAACCTCTTGGGAATGGCATTGATTTAAAGATGGTGTTTCTTTTATAAAGTACACAGATGTTATACACTTTTTAAAGTAGCAATCTGGTTTAAATGATTCAACTATTTTTTACTCGGCTTCTTAAAATTTCAAAGATCTACTTTAACCGTGAGTTCTCTTGTGGTCAGCCATGAGTATAGGTTATTTAACAAAGAAATATACGTATCTCTCCAATAATATTGTTTTATTTTAAATGATATTGAGGATATGTTCAGGCTTCTACAAAAACTTGTAAACATTAGTCTCAGAATAGTACACTGTTAAAAAGTACACGGATAGTATACTTTCTTAAATCGGAGAAACCGTTTCTTATCTGTGCACCGAGAATATCTTTTCTTAGAAACAAGAGTTTGAAATTCTCATTAATGAAAAATGAAGAAAAGTAGATGAGGTTAAAGCGAAACGAAAAAATATACTGTTACTTTCCTTATGAATGAGAATTGCCAAATCTAATTTCTAAGAAAATATTGTCTCGGTGCACAGATAAGAAACAGTTTCTCAAATTTAAGAAACTATTTTTAACAGTGTACTATGAAAATTCCAAATGTTAATAATTTGCCACAGTCCCCTGATGAAATTAAGTTATTAGCATGGCTTTATTTATATTATTCATCTGGACAGAATATGAAAATTATCTACTTTAAGCATCTTAAGCTACAGTTTTACACTTTAGTCTGTTCGTAAATGGAGGCATTGGTATGGATTTAAAATAGGTATCATCACGCACTCGTCTGGTGGAACTTTGGAAACCCTGAAAAGCATCAAACTGGATAAATAATCTCAAATTTGAATTCAGGGTGGCCCGATTGCGGACGTGAACTAATCCTGTACAGGTCTAGAGGTAATGAGTCTCTGAACATTGCAAAATGTGCTTTTCTAGTGATAATGCCTTAACAAGAAATGGAGATCAATGATATGATCTTTCCACAAACCGCACCAAAAACCTTATTATTTTTATATCAGTAAACCTATGCGGATGGCAATCTGATCAATAACACATATTTTGCCGATTTATCTCTTCCTCAACATAAAACTTTGTGTCGTCGAAGAACATGATCTTGCCCAAAAGGTCCATATCATCCTGTGTAATTTGCAGAAACTACTCACGTATTTTCTTTTGATACTCAGGATCGTCACCAAATGTTGTAGTAATATTGCAACTCGTAACGATGATACTTATGTCTACTCAAAACGTGACGAATTCGGTCAACATTTAGTCAAAATGATACGCCTGCAACAAGAAAGAAAATGGCTATAAATTAGTCAACATGACTCACTTGCAACAAGGAACGAAAGAGAACATTTGTAACTTAGTCAACGTGACTTACAACAACAACAAAAAAAAACATTTGTAAATTAGTCAACATGATTCATCTGCAACAAGAAAGAAAGAAAACACTTGTAACTTAGTCAGTATGACACTTACAAGTTGAAAAAAACATGTGTAAATTAGTGCACATGCAACAGGGAAGAAATAACTTGTAAATTAGTCAGCACAATTCACCTGCAACAAGGCAAGAAAAGATACTTTTAAAATTAATCAACATAATTCATTTGCAACAAGAAAAGAATAAAACATTTGTAAATTAGTCAATATAACTCACCTGCAACACGGAAAGAAAGAAAACACTTGTAAATTAGTAAACATGACTCACAAGTTGAAACAAAAACATGTGTAAATTAGTTAGCATGCAACAGAAAAGAAATAACGTGTAAATTAGTTAGCACAATTCACCTGCAACAAAGAAAGAAAAGATACTTTTAAAATTAGTCAACATAATTCATATGCAACAAGAAAAGAATAAAACATTTGTAAATTAGTCAATATAACTCACCTGCAACACGGAAAGAAAGAAAACACTTGTAAATTAGTAAACATGACTCACCTGCAACACGGAAAGGAAGAAAACACTTGTAAATTAGTCATGATTCGCCATCAACAAAATAGAAAAACACTTGTAAATTAGTCAGTATGCAACAGGAAAAGAAATAATTTGAAAATAGTTAACATGACACCTGTAACACGGAAAGAAAGAAACTTGTTAATTAATCACCATGATCCATCTACAACAAAAACGAGAGAGAGAATATGTGAATACTAAATAGTTGTAATTGAACTATGGAGCAGAAACACTTACATAACCGATATTATATCATTTTTCACATTATTCACATTATTATATCCATAATTAGTTGTTTAAAATTCACTTTTGTAGTTTGAAATATTTTCAAGAGTAATAACATATGAATATGTAAAAAATCTTTAATTTCTTTTACAGGCCTTTCCTTATCAGCTAGTACGATGTAGTGAAACGATGAGCAGTACCCTATGGATGAGAAGAATTATCGGTGCGATTGTCATTTTGTTATTAGCTACAGCAAATATTGTGGATATGGTAAGATTTTTCATCACTTTTATATTGGTAATTTATGTTGTATCATGCTTTATTTGGCTGCGATATTGATCTTATATCATGTAATATCATACCAACTTCGTTATATTGTGTTGTACTTATCAATGTAGCTAATGTGTCTATAAATTTTATAAAACTGTTTATTTGTATAAAAGTCAGCTGCACATAATCCATGACATATCTACAAGCGTATTTAATGATATTTTAGTGTAATGATTTATTCACATATTTTCGTTGGTTTATTTGTATTACATCTCCCAGCAGTGAAGCTTTATAAGACGAAATCTTTAGTTTAAAGTGGGCTCTGAATGGCTGTACTTCCTTCGATGCTGTCGCAGTGGAATTGAAGCCAGGACGTAGTGTACCTCTAGACCAACAAGGAGGTCTTGCACTATCTTGCCTTAGTTCATTGTCACCGTCATACAATTTTCCACCAGTAGCTGCATCACATATACTTCAATATTGTAGCATTAAGTGTTAACTCATGTTATTAAGCATGCTGAAGATTATTTCCATCATTCAGTTTGAGGCAAGATTAAATTAACACTATCTGTTGCATAACACAACTAGTATTCGGAGCTGTTCCCAATCCACAAGTTTGACAAACAAAAGAACTTTCTCTATACAATGTACGACATGTAAGCAAAATGTAAAAATCTAAAGCTCTATCTTTTCTTTAAAAAAAACTCTTTGACTGTAGATCAAATGAAGCAGATAAATATATTTCTTAAAAGCAATATCTTAGACAATCCAATATCACTATCTAAATATGCTTTCTCAATTTGGCTGATATAATTTAGAAGCCTCTAAAAAAAAGTATTAGCGGATTTAGAAACCAAATTTTATCTCCATAAATGTGGATCATCACTAAAACAAGTGTCTTTATATGTAAAGTATCTCATAGTATGTAGAACATACAATGCAACCTAAAATGGAGTTTTGTGTAAGATTACTGTTACGAGAAACATCTAAGTGATTTAGTTTACAACTGATAAATAGTAGAAATTATTAATATTCTTTTTGATAGTATATTCGTCACATATATTAGCATTAATCGGCATTTTTTATAAATTCTGTAAAGTTTATAAATTTATAGAAAAACTTACGTAAAATGTGTAATTTTACAAATTTATTTGCAGAATATATCAATAAATAAACGGGTCTGATACTTAACGGATTATTATCATTTGGTGGAACGCCTGAAGCAATTTCAACCAAATAAATATTAGTTGTAAAACACATAGTCTAAAAACAGCACTACTGGGGTCAAAAAACCGCTAGCACATCTAAAAGGAGTAGAAGAGATTGACATACAAAAACGATAGAAAATGGCCAATATCAGTGACGAATTTATAGTTTTGGGAATCAGTGAGATGAACAGTGTTACTTCTGTTGCAGTTTAAGTTCAAGCTCAAGCCCCATTAGCACCCCTAAAAGGAGGAATGGTGACATAAAAATAATTTCTAAAAACGAACAATATTAATCTATGGGGTTTCTAAGTTGATTGGTGACATTCCCTATTCCATTTGTCTACAATTAATCCTCATTAGCACCACGGGAACGGTAGAAGGGGTTGATATGGAAAAGTAATCGGAAGGAACCATATTATCGTCGAATTCATAGTTTTTGATGTTGCTAAGATTAACAGTGACACATCCCGAGAACGTTAAGTTTCAAGCTGAGCCCCATGCCAACTGCGATTCTCAGAAAGTAAAAGAAGCTTGAATACCAAATCAAATTAATAATGTCTGTCTCACATGGTAATGTATTAAATTCTAAAATATAAAGATTCAGTAGCTGTGGTATTTTTTTAATTACAAATACTTAAAAAGTAATAATTTTAAGGAAATAGATGTTGGAAACACTTAAATTACAAATCAGCGATAGCTATCAGTAGTGCTATCATTCATCCCCTCTCTTTTTCTTCCTCTCTCTTTTCCAATTTTTATGTTCATATTAGAAGAATGCAGGTGCAGAAATTAAAATTATTAGGTTCCTCTTGAGATCACGCTACTTCATGATAGATTTGTTAATTTATATTAAAACGCAGTTTTAACACAATACAAAAATACATCTTAAAGTTTCCCATCCCATGTTGTTAATCGGGATTTTTTCCGTTGTCTCTAAGATTTGTAATTGGGTCTTTTCAAAGTATACTAATTTAATTAAATTATTACATCACAAAGAATTGCATTAAAGCAAAATCTCGTACTGAACACTATTTAATACCTTTTCCAAAGTTACTGAAAGCTAGTGGCGAATCTATATTTTGATTCTTGGAGATTGGAATGTTTTTTCTGCTTTCATGTATGAGAAAAAGTCCTTATAATTTAAGCAAACATCAAGACAACTTTCTTTAATTGATGTCTGGGGCATATATTTCGTCATTAATTTCTCATCTTTCTTGCTGCAAATTTACGACCATAAATATATCCTTTATAATGGAATTTTTATGGTAATGTGTCTCCAAAATCTTAATGTAATGTTACTGTAATCTAGTATTTTATGTTGTCTCTTGTATGCAACCATACATTATTTGTTGTATTGTGTGTTGCATAGTTCAAGGTTTTAATGTATTCATTAAAAGTGGGAAGGCTGATAAAACATACTAATACAGCGCAATATCATGCACTTAAAATAATATAAAGAATTTTTCATTGTTTAGCTCCACCATTTTACTTTGTCAGGCTTACTCACTGATGCTGTTAATAAAGAGAATCACCAAACGTTATGCTGCCATGATAATTAATTATTCAGATATCGAGCAAAAACTATTAACGAATTATAACCAAATGCTAGAACTCGTTGCGATCGAGCTGCATGTATTAGGACGAAAGTTCTTGATGATGCGAAATTATGCGCTAATCATAAGGAATAATTTTTAAATCTTACAGATCTAAAGTGTCCTCTTTGCTTTCTTGTTCATCGCAAACTAATCATTAAAGTACAAATTTAAGTATCTTTAAGGCAGAGTTTGGTTGATATATGGTATAGTAAATAAAATACTACAAATGGCTCTTTCCATAATCTACGAATTCTTTAGAAAAGTTCAATCATTAAAAAGCGTTACAACTGAAATTTGGTTTAGAACTTTTTCGGTACTCATAATAATTTGTAGTGATATTAAAATAATCCTTTCTCGGAATCGTTATTACGTTGGTTAACATTCTATACCTTAGCGCACCTACAAGGGGACCGCATAGTCCGGACCTTCCCCAAAACTTTGCAATATACAAGTGTATATTGCAAAGTTTTGAGGAATACACATTTGGGGAACTCAATATACACTTTCTCAATAAACTATACTTGTTTAACAGGAAAATGATAGCTGTAGCATGAAAATTTTATTTAACACTTCATCTGTTTACTTTCTTTTATAAAAAAAGAATCTAGTTCTGTCATTTTTCCGAAAATATAAGTGGAAGTATTTTACAATTACTTATCGTTTTTTAGGGTTCAGAATAATACCCATTCAATACTACATAGACGTAGTATTGGACTTCCTCCTCCCGAAAGCTAGGATACCTCGTAACAAAAATTTCTGGGTGCACGCCTGTCTTATACCAATAGTTGGTAAAGTGTGGCCCGCGGTCCCCTGAAAGGTTTTATTCGGCCCGCAACAGATTTCTAATTTGACGAATGAAAAGAAGAAGCTTAAGGAAAGTGAACTATGCTGCATTATTTTCCACTTCTTCTGTCACTTTTGTGTTTATCTTAGTGATAACAGATTTATTTACTTATTTATCCACGGTTTTGAAATCGTAGGTTGTTATAGCCCATTCGACACATTCTTCTTCATAATCTTTCAGTCATTAATTGTGCATAGTATTGCAAGAATTTTCTAAAATGTACCATTGTTCTTTTTGATAAATTACGTAGTCCCACCTAAAGATTGTTCCTTCGGTCCAATCCTAAAAGTGTTTGCCCACCAACTGTATAACTGCTTTTGGGATCTGTCCCCCTACTGTCTCACCGATGAGTACTTTCAGGAGATCTAAACTTCCCTGGTTAAGACATTGAAGAACATTTTCAAAAAGGAGATTACAGATCTTTTCCCAAATTGCCCGCCGGTCTCAATAATGACATGAGCATTAGGCACGAAAGGTTCGAATGTCTCGTCTCGAAATCCTCACGGACGATCAGACGGTCACTCAGACCACAGCACACACAAATATTATTCATACCCTTAACAAAAACACATTAAATAAAATGTCACTATGCTTATTTATTAAAACACTCATGAGTAAAAAGAAATATGTAGGAGAAAAGATAATCACAACACTTGACACTGAACATATAACTATTTTCACTAATAAATTACACTTCGCTTCTTCACTATATTATAGCCCTTTGTATCACGTATATATATATATATATATATATATATATATATATATATATATATATATATGAAGGATTATAATTGAGGCTTCACAAAAGAAATACTTTTCTCACACCATTAATGTGCAAGGGGGATTACCACTGAGGGGGTGGCACCGCGATTATCCCACGAAGTAGCTTGTAACTGCTGCATATATCCACAAAAATTGACTTTAGTCTCCAGCAAAAGGATGTAGATTGTTGCCAAAATATAATGAAAATGTTGAAGGGCGCGTTTGCAACTGATACGCACTGAGTTTATGAACCCGGGACTTCACTAAATGGGGCTAGCCGTAACTAAGTCCTTCACTGGCTAATAGCGCATGCCCCTTAACCTAATGTGATGCCCAATCCAATGAACGTGGTGGTTGCTTGGAGATACGAAGCAACACTCGAGGTCTTCGAACTGAAACGTTCAGGTCCGAGCCGGATTGACCGAATGGTCAATGTTGGCAGTTCATTCTAAAATGCAATCAGGTTAAATCACCTGTATGTGTATGCAAATAGAATATTAAAAGAATTGACCTTAATTTACAGTTCGCTGGCCACGATGCACAAATCATTGGTTGTGGGAATGTTTAGATAACGAACTGGCTAAGCGATATAGTTGTCGTCGCTCTGGCGTTTGGACACCTGGTCTGCAATATTTCCATAAATGATCGAAGAATGCACTTAATTTAGTTCCAAATAACTATAGAATATAGTCTTTGCATAGACCTCTATTAATAAGTAAAGAAGAAACACTGAGAACCTTTGTCGCTCACTAAAATCCTCTCACAGTGAAAAAACGTTTCATATATATATATATATATATATATATATATATATATATATATATGTGTGTGTGTGTGTGTGTGTGTGTGTGTATGTGTGTGTGTGTGTGTGTGTGTGTGTGAACGATAACAGACTCCTTTGTTATACTGCGTGGGAAGAAAACAGTTTCCGCCGAAGAAAGAAATTATTTGCATCGTAAAAACAAAGTAAAAACGGAAGAATAATTACTGTCTTTATGAAATATACAGAACGTCCACAAAAATTATTTCTATAACCTGGTGACGGTCATAACTGTTTTATAGGATCAACACTAGAAAAAACTATTTTTAATAATTTGAAAAGTACTATTTTTAATAATTAGAAATCTGATATTTTAAACATCTACTGAACGAAACCCAAAGTTTGAAATACGATTTCAAATAGCTTCAGCGAAACAACTCTACATCAGTGAGTTGTTACTTTTTATAACTAAAGAACTAGAAGAGAAATAAATAATTTGAAAGTTGACATTCTAAGAGCAAGATAAAGATATAGTAAGTTGTAAAACTTGAAAGATGGAATTTAAGAGAAAAGGCGTCTCAAGAAGACTGCTCTCTCTCTTTTTTTAATACAGGAAAATTTCAAGGAACTAACCAATAAATATTTAAACTATGTTATTGGAGAATAGCAATTAATTATAAAAATAGGTTAAAGGTGATAATGCCAAATATGTCGTGAAGAATCGTGAACATCAACAGCAAATCAATTTATGCTATTTTACCTAGGGTACAAAGGTGAAGTTTAATTTTAAATTATTTTTATGGTCGATATAATGTAAATTTTACTTCATGCTTAAAGAATGTTCTAAACAATTCTTTTCTTTCATTCATAGGTTTCTTGCACTTCCCCAGTGTCTCTAGCAAACTGTTCAACGGCTTTAAAGAACGTGGAAAGTTTAAGTGAGAACTGTCTCTATCCATCGTATTTCTCATACTTTTGTGTCCTTGTACTTATTGCTGGTTCGTTGGTGGCTCAACTGTCTCATATGGTGAAAACGGCTCTCATTGTCCTAGTAACAATAGCACATTGTGGGATGAACATTGGCGTGATAGCTCCAGCACTTGACTGCGAGGAAGTTGCCACCTATGGAGATAACGGAAAGTAAGTACCCATTATAACTTTCGCAATGTAACGAGAATACCGTGCATTGCTGTAAGATATTGCTACTACTTTGCTCTTCAACTGTTCTAGTAAATTTCGTTCATTTCTTCTGTCGCATTAATTATTGCATTTTTGTTATATTCGCTTTATTATATCTAAAATATTGCCGTTTGGAGAGAAATGCTAATAGTATTTATCCTTAGCTAATCATCAAAATAGTTTTACTTGCTAATATTGCTTGTATTATGTAGATGTAAGCGATGTGATTTTTTTTAAACTAAATTAAACTTCTAGTTTAGCGTCACATGGGGAAGAATGTTTAAGTAAAGTGATTATTTTTTAAAATGGTTAATTAACAATGTGGTACGAAATGGGAGAAAACCGATATATATTATATTCAGTGATGAAAATTTTCCGGAAAATTTTGAAACGGAAAATTTTCCGATTCCTAAAAACATACCGTACTCAAATTATTCCTACATCGTTGTATAGCCGTGATGTGAGGTGGAAAATTTTCTTCTATACTTTTCCGGAAAATTTTCCGTTCTTATCAAATATCAGTGATCAAGTAACAATTCCTCAGTATTCATAAATTGATTAAATTCGTGTAGAGAAATGTAAAAAATTGAAAGATTGTTTAAAGAATCTGAAAATTTTCATGGCTCAGACAATTTTCAGTACTATGTAGGAATAAGTGAAACAATTTTTCGTGAATCGAAGAATTGTCTGTCCTGTACAGTGATGAAAATTTTCCGGAAAATTTTGAAACGGAAAATTTTACGATTCATAAAAACATACTCCACTTATTCCTAAATCGGTGTTTAGCCGTGATGTGAGTTTAAAAATTTCCTTCTATATTTTTCCAGAAAATTTTCCGTTCTTAAATATCAGTGATCAAGTAACAGTTCCTCAGTATTCATAAAATTGATTGAAATGATGCATAGAAATATCAAAAAGTAAAAGATCGTTTAAAGAATCTGAAAATGTTCATGGCTCAGACAATTTTCAGTACTATGTAGGAACAAGTGAAACAATTTTTCATGAATCGAAGAATTGTCTGTACTGTACAGTGATGAAAATTTTCCGATTCATAAAAACATACTCCACTTATTCCTATATCGTTGTTTAGCCGTGATATGAGGTGGAAAATTTTCTTCTATATTTTTCCGGAAACTGTTCCATTCTTAACAAATACCAGTGATCAAGTAACAATTCAGTATTCATAAAATTGATTGAATTTATGTATAGAAATGTTAAAAAGTGAAAGATCGTTTAAAGAATCTGAAAATTTTCATGACTCACACAATTTTCAGTACTGTGTAGGAATAAGTTAAACAATGTTTCATAAATCGAAATATTTTGTGTATTGTATACGGTGTATACGGTGAGGTGCGTATACGGTGTGGTGCTGTCAGCGTAGTATACGACGTCCTTTCTGTTGACAAGTTCCTGCCATTTCTTTTGACTTGTTACATATACTCGCGTTAATTGCCGACAGTACAGGTACGAGTTTATCGTTCTGCACGATATCTTTTCAACCTCACCAAACGCACAACATAACCTTCTAAGTGACAATGTGGATCCTGCCATAGGTTGTGGAACTTTTCCTCGCTTCGACTACAATCTTTTTTGCACATTGTTATCTACTTTTCATCACTCCTGAACAAATACTTTAAAATGGCTCGAGTTCGTTATGTTTCAGTAAAGATTCGCAGATAGAGTTTAGTATCGAGTAAATATTATTGAGTCAGATTATGTAACACTCAAAGATCAAGCATCCTTTTGTAGCTGGTTTTCACCAAGTGGTTTATCCCTGCTTCGTAGGTGTGTTTAGGTCATTGGCAATGCCATGAGTGCTTAGGGGAGAGTAGCCAAAATTGCACCACTTTTTGCGTAAATGGTTTTAATTCGAAACTTTTGAAGAAATTTAAAATAATTTTTTGATCGTATTGAACTTTATAGTTTTCCAATTCTTTTACAGTGATTTCATAATGATATCATTATCATGATAAAAAATTATGATATTTTAGAAGCCTGCGATTGGTGCGATTTACGCAACAGGTTTCCCAAATCGCACTATGTGAAGCCAAAATCGCACCGCCATTTGAATATATGCAAATTTTACAGTAATGGATATGGGTACCTTATCTTCGACTAAATTTTGTTGACAAAGGACGCAAAACCAATCTTGTTCATTTGATTTCAAAAGCAACATTTGAAACACTGCGAATATGTAGCTCGGAGCATCGTGATTTGGATATATTAACTTTTCGAGTACACTTTTTGGTGTTAAGGTTTCCTGAAGCACATGCTAGCTGACAGTTCAGAAAGAGTAGATCTCTCCACACGTTCGGATACTCTTGATTGCCTTTGTCGTTCTTCAAGATGTTTTTTGTAAGAACCTGATGAGAGTACTTCTGTTCTTTGTGGTTGCATATTGGTAGTTCTATTTCCTCCTGCTATTGGGCTGGGCAGCGTCACTATTTTCTATATATTTTTTTTCAAAGCACGATTCATAGACTCCGGAGACCATTTTCCATATTGCCATGTGCCCACCTTGTGTGAATTGTAACGAGAAAGAAACCAGGAAAAACAATTCATCACGAGAGCCAAAATCGCACTGGTGCGATTTCGGACACACGGTAGTAATGTGATTTGGGAAACTATACATTTTCTTATTTTTTTAAAAAAAATATTCTTTACATACCTCACAAATTAAAAAAAAGAATAACTTGAGCTTGTCATTATAATATTAATAGTATTTTGTATATTACTACTTATTGAAATATAAGCTAATTCTGTTACCTTAATCCCTATTCTACTATGAAATACCCCGAAAATTAGTAAGGAATACTCCAATTATATTGTACTGCAACTGCACACATACACAACTTACTAAACGTAGTCACCTTACTCTGTAATTATGGAAATATGCTTAAGTACTTAATTTAACTACCAAATGGCTTGTTAATATTACGGTTCTTTTTAAACTAGGAGTGGTGCAATTTAGAACCCGGTGCGATATCGGGAACTCTCCCCTACATGCCAGTCTTGCTCAGCTTTTGCCAGAAAATAATCCACTTCTATCGTGATTGCGTGCCCACTGCGAGGAGAATCTTGGGCATCAAAATTTCCAGAACGAAAGTGACGAATCATCTTTCGGCGCCGATAAACAACACAAATTTCTACACCGATCTCTGCATCATTTGAGCGCTTACCGTAATAAAATTGTAAAATGTAGCATAGTTTTGCGGAAGGTTAATTGTCTTCACGACGCAATACTATACGTATAATTATAAGAATTCCAACACTTTTTGCACAGCTACTAGCTTCATTTGTTCTTTATAAAATGACGTTAGATCTGACCTGCTGCGACTCATATACTCTGAAATTCGGGACATTAACGCCATCTCTTGCGCAAAAGGCTCAATACTTTTAGACCATCTGATTTATATAGTATATAGTGGTGTTAAATGAAAATAAGCAAGCTCGCAATATTTCAAATTTCTGAAAGTTACCGAGTCTTGTGTTTATTTCTATTGTGGTGTATGGTATCGGGTTTTCTAAAAATGGCGTCCATATACAACTGAGCGCTGTTCTATAGGTCAAAATAAAGCAAAAATGGTATATAATGGTATATCCTCCATAGCCCCCTTCAACTATGGGGAATAAAAAATTTCACTATGTGGCAACATCGTAAATTAACTTGGAACCGTTAGCATGGTATTCATCCATTTACGAATCTAAAGATTAGCATCTACGACTCCATCGTTACGCTAATAAGTGATGCTAGTGTTAACATCTGTAGACTTTAATTGCAACCTGCAAAGATGCTAGCGTTAACATCTATAGTCTGTAGGCACCATATTTAGAATTCCCGATATATATACTTTTGGTTGCAATATTACCTATTACTTTGTATTAGTGGAGTTTAAAAGACGTCTACATAAACTTAATAGACCCTATATCTTGTGTGCTAATACTTTGATGAGGAAAGACTAAAGGTTACTTTTATAGTGTATACTTTCACTAAAATCGTTTTGATAAATCCTATACATATTGTCATTACGTTTGGAAGACCCTTGTGTGGTAATTTGCTAAAAACCTTTTACAATAACTACTGTAATTATTCTCTGGATTCCTTCATGTTGCTGATTATCCAAATATGATAGAATGTTTAATAAAAAATAATTAATGAAACAGAATGAAATATCACTTGAAATATAATAACTAACCAGTATAACTTATTTTTGTTTCCAGTTTGGCTCCTGAAAAATATACGCTATCTGCGCTACTTTTGGCTGTGACTTTAGCTCTAGCTTTTCTAAATCGCCACGTAAGTATTTTAATTGACTATTACTATATATGATCTAGATCTAATTGAAGGGTTGGTACCAGAGTCGACAACTCTGAAGAGCTACATCTGGATATTTTTAAATAGACATTTAGATACATATAGATACTTGTCAATTTAATGAAAACACCTAAAACACACCTGCAACATACCGATTAACGGGGCGTTGAACTTCCTTTCACACTCATAAAAGCTCTGATGCGATGTGAAATGGACTCATAGTGACCATGAATCCTAATAAGTGAAATATTATGCCATTCCGCGTGCAGTGCATCACTTAATCCTCTGAGAGAGCATGAAAGTGAAAATCTGGATCAAATTCGTATCTCCTACATGGACCATAGATCGAATGTTCGGATCAGATTCGTGTCACCTAAACGTATCATAGATCGAATGATCGGATCAGATTTGTGTCTCCTAAATGGACCATAGATGGTCAAATTATGTTCAGGTCCGGAGATTGGACGGGCCAGGACAGGTATTCAACTTCATCTCAATGTTCCTGAAATCACGCCACAACAGATCTAGCTGTGTGAATGGGCACATTATCATAATGGAATATGGCAGCATTGCGTGGAATCAACATCTGAAAAATAGGATTATGTTGTGCGTTAAAATAATCACGGGCAGTTACTGTACCGGTAAGCGCTAGTGGAAGACCCAAACACAACCAGGATGTTGCTACCCACAATAATTGCTGATGTGTTTTAGCGTTAGGACAAGATTATTAAGATCATACGCTCCTTTGGTCATCTGCCACATACAAACACTGCTCTTAGTTTGAAATAAAGAGAACGATAATTTATTTGATCATATCAGACGTTTCCAGTCATCAGCGGACCATTTGCGTCGTGCAGAAATGTTATGAACCATTATTAGCGGTTTCATCTTTTTGCAACCCATTGTCATATTACTTGATTGTAGTCAGAGACTGTGACAGGTTCTGCTAGAGTTTCTGCGTCATTTGCACTGTAATTGCGTGGTGATTCTGAGAGATAAATCAGTTTCATGCTCGGCAAGAGCTGTTGGTGAAGTTTTTCTTCCGATGAATGTTCTCCTTCACTGATGTGGTTTTGCAGGGAGTTTTGTAGGCTGTCATCACTTTGGACATAGTGCCTCGGGACACACCCAATACATTTGCCACTTTCGTCACGCTCGCACCATATAACCGAGCGCCAACTATTTGCTCGCTTAGAAATCAGATAGGTCATCCATTTTAAATTAATACTGTCTACTCAGATCTGGATCAAATTCGTATCTCCTAAATGGACCATAGATCGAATGTTCGGATCAGATTCGTGTCACCTAAACAAATCATAGATCGGATATTCGGATCAGATTTGTGTCTCCTAAATGGACCATAGATGGTCAAATTATGTTCAGGTCCGGAGATTGGACGGGCCAGGACAGGTATTCAACTTCATCTCAATGTTCCGGAAATCACGAATGTTATTCTACTACTCCCCACGTAGTACTGAGTTTGCCCTAATACTTTGCCAAAAACAACAAAACAGCATTGCCGCCATCTTATCGTCGCAAGCTCAGACATTGACGTGTTTTGAACTCCAAGCGTTTCTGTTGAATTACATGGCCGTCGGCTGGGGGGGACCGGCGCGATCGCTCCTGGCGCCGGGACGACAAATCAACAAAATTCAAGGAATTTAGATTATGTTGATAAATGATATTTTTAATAAATAATGTTAATTCAGATATTTTAATAATGATCAGACCACGGCTAAGTAAAATTTATTTATTTCATAAGGACAACACAACAGGCCTAATGCCCGGTTATACTGTTGTGTACATAATTATCTAACATACACTACATTATTATACATACACAAATATACGTCGTTTAATTATGCAGAAGTTATTGCCTGACAATTGTTTTGAACTTGCCTTCGAAGATACTGATCACATCTACTACATGAAATCTAATCATTTCGTTATATGAAGCACACATTCTCTACAGAGGAGACTTATGTAATATGTTAGTTCTTGCTTTCCTACAATAGAATGTCCCAGCTGTTCTAGTCTTACCTATTGGGACACGTAATAATACTTCTGAAACTAATTCTGGACAGTCAATTTTACCGTTTAATAATTTATGTGAGAACAACAGATCAAAACATCCATCTCCTTTTTTCTAACGTTTGAAAACTAAAATTAGTTACTAAGTCTTCATAGGGAATATACTTTGGGTAGAAACAGGTTTTCTTGTATGCAACCATATTTAACAATTTCAACTGTATATTTTCTATTGCATCAGAGTGTTTAGTGACATTTGGTGTCCAAACAGTAACAACAGCATTCTAATTTTAACCACACATACGAAAAATATAACCTTATAAATGTTGATTCTTTGTAGAAATCCTGCCCTATCCTATAAATTAAACCTAGGTTTCTATATGCACTACCCGCTATTGCGTCAACGTGTTGAGCAAAGATTAATTTGTTATTAAATATAACTCCAAGATCTTTGATAGTATTTGGAAGGAAGTGCCACTTATTGTATAGGTACAGTTAATTGGATTTTCTTTCCTCGTGAAAGACAGAGATTTACATTTGGACACATTCAAGACTAATTTATTATTATCATGCCATAACTGAGCTCTTTGTAGATCCTAATAAACTTTACCGCAATCATGAACTGAACTTGCTTTGGAGTATAAATTGAGATAGCCGGCAAAATGCAAAACTTAAAAACTTTTAATGCACAGAGAAATATCATTAATAACAAGAAGAAACAACAAGGGATCTAGATTAGATCCTTGAGGGACTTCTGATAGAGTATTGAGCTTGAAAATTACCGGTAATGTAAAATATCGTCTAGGCTTAATGATTATTCAATTGGAACTGTCTTCAGCCCTCTGTGAGAAGTTTTTTTTTTTTTTTTTTTTTTTAATCTTGGAATTTAATATTTGTATCGTTATTTGTATATTTTATGCTATTATTATGTTGACGTGTGACAAGTTCAAAACAAACAAGAATAGCACTCAATCCCAATAATTCAAAACCATGTTCTCATTAACTTTTATTTTAAATACAAAAACAGTTCACTTTAAAATATTGACATAATACCAACTTTTTTAATCTTATATTATGATCTTACATTCCATATTTAAATCTAGGAATACAGAATAAACTCTGGTTGTTTCTCATAACACACTGGGGTGGGGCGCCTGGGAATTCTCGCCCTGGGCGCTTACAACCCATGCGACGGCCCTGTTGAATTAATAATTGTATGTATGTTGAAACCAGGTGATAAAACGTTCTTTTATCTGTATACATATAAAAACCCAACTAGCAATTAGTATTTTCTCTACAAATTGGTTTGTGAAGAGTAATTCAGGTTTCATCTTCGGTCTAGCCCACTTTTTTATTTCGTAGAATTTGCATCTCTAGAAAATGTGGTATAAATCTTTATACAATATCTAATCCATTCATCTCATTAATATATTCACTGGTTGACCAAGAATAAGAGCCGTAGTTGTACAGTGATTTCAGTGGCTTAACGCAATGAACTGAAGATTGCAAATATATCTTGTATTGTTGGATAGCGGGGTGATTAGCTTGGCAATACAGCAAGCCAGGAAGGCGAATTAGATTCCTGGCTTAGTCTAATCTCTTATTCAAAATTGCATTAAATTCTATTCTACTGAAAATATTATTAGAGATCTGATGTTTCTGCAAGAACCTAAGAACCTGATACTTTTAGTTTTTTTTTTTTTTTTAACCAAAAATCGTAAATATCAAAGATCAATATAAAGCTCAGAAACTATTGTGAGCTATACAACTTTATGATGGCATCATGTACTTCGCTCTACTATTCGTCTTAATTTACAAGAGAAAGTAAAATTCATAACGTAGTGTCCCTCAGGATTCTCGAAGTTGCGAGGTTGTCTACAGGATATTTCAGAACAACACTGAATGCAGATGCGGAAATGTTAGGTCCAGTGTTCGAAGTGAAGAAAAAACAGAGGCGGTATGACGATTTTGACTCGACATACCGGCTATCTAAATGCTGAAATACAGTGACGGTATGTTGCCTAAAAGATTGCATTTCTATTTACATAATGACTAAAGTCCACTGGAGAGCCTCTGTTTAGTTATCAGGCATGGAGAGACTGATTCCTAGCCAACAACTTTCTAAAATAAATAAATAAATTAAATTAAAATTAAAATATTTTCTCTTAAATTGTATTATTCAGAATTATACACTAAAATGCTCAAAAATCGAGTTTTTATATTAAAAAATTCCTGTGGAAAAGGTCCCGCATCCCCACTCGACTGAGGGGTATTCCTAATCCTCGGAAGAATCGTCCCACAGCAGACAATCCCTAAATCCACCGAGGCTCAAAACACGGCATTTATATGCATTAAGCCAACAAGACACATACATACGTAAGAAAGAACAATTCAATATGGCACATCAAAATATAAACTAGGTGAACTTCTTTGAAGACATCCCATTTTAAAAACAAAAGGTAGGAAAAAGATGTCTATGTTGTCAGCTTAGAAATTATTTCTACGTAAGAAATAAACACTTTTTACGTGCAAAGCAGTATATATATATATATATATATATATATATATATATATATATATATATATATATATATATATATATATATATATATATACCTGATAATCACAAAAAAAGACGTGAGAATTTGTACACATCAGTTACTGTGTATAAATTGGAATTATTAAAGATATTTAGCACCTCCTCTCCCGTGACGGTATGTCTTGATCACTAAAAACCCAGAGGCAGTATGCCTTCACTAATAAAAAACCAGAAGCGGTATGGCATACCACCGCATACCGTCTCACTTCGACCACTGGTTAGGACAGCGAAAGATCGGAAGTGTTAGAAAAGGCCAACTCCACGGTCCATCGTGTTCGGGTTGATTTCATTGATTTGATTTAGGGTTTAGCGTCCCTTTCAGCAGTGAGGCTATCTGAAACAGACCTACATCTTAATGTAGGTTTCGTACCGCATGAGCCCCAGCTGGGACTTGAACCCAGGTCTCCCACGCCAAAGGTACGTACACTAATCGCTAAGCCACGAAGGAACTCTCGTCGTGTTTGAAATAACGCGTAGTGGGATGTATTGTTCCATGGTATATTTCACGTTTCCTTATACGTATAAACGTGAAATAACACATTGCAGCACGTGGTTTTCCGAACACGAGGAACCGAGGAGCTCTAACTCTTCCTACTTCCTGTTGACGCATTCTGTATTCGCTACTGTCAAGGCTGATCTTTGGCCTACTTTGGACTCTGCTTTAATTCAGTGCACATCTGAGAGTTCTGTTGGGAGAATATCTGGGAATTATGTCTTGTAGAGAATTATTTGCGCACACATTTCACATTGTTGAAATATCCATTTTTGGATGGGTATGTGTGACATCCTTTACGCTGATATGGGCTTCCATTCCACATTTTCTCGTGTTCGAAATAACCTGTCTTGCAATATGTATTTTCCACGCTTTTGGGCAGCCCTAGACGATAAACTAAGCACTTTTTCCCGTAGATCCATATGAACTTTTTCCTATCTTGGTGTGAAAAACTTATCTCCCAAACATTTTCAGTATTTTTTAACACCCCGCATATGTGAGTTGAAATTCGAAAGAAAAATGCTGTAAAGAATATTTCCATATGTCTTTCTACTTTTCTCGCATGATTAGTGTTAACTCTGCAAATATGATTTTATTATTATTATTATTATTATTATTATTATTATTATTAATAATAATAATAATAATAATAATAATAATAATAATAATATTAATAATAATAATAATAATAATAATAATAATAATAATAATAATAATAATAATAATAATAATAATAATAATAATAATAATAATAATAATAGAGTAGTAGTAATCATGTAAAATTACGATTCTAAGTCTGTAGTTTATGATATGAACCAGAGATGTCATTTGAAAGAACAGGAAGTAACTGCCTCCTGAGTTTGAGAAGACATGCGTTTCTCATTTTATTAAATTCATTTGATTTGATGTGATATTTAAGTTTAGCGTCACTTTTAGCAGAGAGGCTATATGAGACGTGGACCTACAGCTTAACGTAGGATTCGAACCACATGAGCTTCCGCTGGAAATTGAACCGGATCTTCCACCCAAAGATACATGTGTTTTTTTAATAAATTGTATACAAATATACTAATTAAAAACGTGAAAATCTTATGTCGGTATCTCCCTCCTCCTCCAGCCTGGCATAACTTGAAATAACGCTACGCTTGTTTCATGAACATTTAAAGTTTGTTATTAAAATTAAATAAGTTGTTGTAGCTTAACGTTCCATGGTAATATCCTTCAGGATAGAGGAGACGGATAATTAATGATAATCCCCACCCCGTAATCGTCAGTGGACTACCGATGGGCAACTAATGATATCTCGCCAAAGATTGGCGGCTCCGCAGCAACGATCCGCGGTGGCCCCTCTTCCATTTTGAAAATTATACCACCAGCGGCAGAGACGTGACCTCAAAATTATTCCCCTAAAATATGTTAAATCGCCTATATGCGTGTTATTTACATTAAGATGAGTCTAAAAGAACATTATGAAAAAAAAGAAAGAAAAAAGTATGCCGGGATGAGCGCGAACCAACAACTTTATGATTACTACGCGCATGTTCTTCCGACTTCGCTACAGAGGTGATACACAAAATCTGGCTTCTAGAGGGATAAATCGTTAAGATATTTTTCATTTGGCTAATAAGAGTACTCCTTTAACCGTGTATATTCGAAAGTAATTATTTGGGATCAGAAAAAAATATTTCGCCATGTAATTTTATAAAGAAATGACGCGCAACTCTTTAACTTGATTTCATAGTTCATCCATATTCACTTTCTAATGACGGTGACAGATGCCATCTACATTTATACAATTATATACACTCCTCTCAAATTTTTTTGCTTCATGATGTAGAGGCTCGGGTTACTCTTGACCCCCGGAGCTCAATTTAGGAACGGCATTAATGCTGTATCGACGGACCAATTTGAAAATCGAGTGAGTGAGTGATTAGGGGGGTATTGGGGACGTCAGCAATTTGAAAATCGAAAAAGAGTACCAAAATACATTGCATTAGATTATATTTGGTTGAATTACATTAAGTAACGTTAGATTACGTTATTAGGTGTGCAGTTTTATTATACGGATCCATAGTAAAAGTAGTAGTAGTAGTAGAAACGGGTTGGAAGCACCGCAGGGGTTGGTTGGATTGTTTTCTAGACACGAAATGGGTAAATTAAAGACTCGCCTAATTTTTTCTGTACATTTTACAATCTATAGATCCGTATAGTAATACAAGTGTACCTTTCCGCGAAATAGTCCATCCACCTCCACATACAGTGCCACTTACATCATCAAAAACAACTAACAAATATAACCACTTTCTTAACTTTTACTCATTCTTTCTCACAAATTTAAATAAATTCTAAAATTGACCCGGTAAATTTATTAAAATTGGTCCGGCGATACAGTTGTTAACCCATAGGAACAATTCGTCAGGAAAACATAATATATAATTATAACCGCATGAGCATGACTGGCGATAGTTCGTGTTGGTCCCTTCGCGATTCTCCGCGACGAATCGAAGGAGCGCGAACCAAAATGAAGTCCTGGCTGCTACGCGGTGGTACTTTCAACACCCCGACTCGAGATATCTGTTTAGACTCGACGAAACCCTGCTGCCAGTAGCACACTAGCGGCAATCCTTTGACGCGTCGCTATATCGACGATCGACATTTACCGGCAAGTGGGCCACTAGGTGTTGGCGATGTTTACGGCATAGGGATGATTATAAAAATGTTGGAGGAAAATAAAACATAGGACAAAGAATGAAATACAAAAACTCCTAGAAAACTCACGAACACATAATCTCCAACTCACAAGATGTTAGATACCTCTTATAAAAATAAGCACCGTGCTTCAATTTAAAGTGATTATTATTAATAGGTAATTCCTGCTGACAGATCATATTGATTCAAATTTTCACTCTATTGTTTCCGAGACTGAAGGAGAAAAAAACTAAAAATACTAAGTAAATCCTGTACACTTTAATATTCTACTGGATATTGTTAAGAGTACAATATTAACCGCTTGAATGGGGCTAATTTCTGCTGCTTTGGTTGAATTAAAAACTATTATACTAGATGGCAGGTCCATGCCGAGTATAGATCTAAGAAGTTGGGTTTGTAACACAGTCCACGAGCACGGAAAATTCGCTTTTATTTATCAACTTATTTATATATTGTGCGAGTTTATAAACTTACTCCCCAATTCAGTATCATGTTTGAGGTGCATTCTCATTAAAGTAGTAAATATTTGTATATGATTGATGAAATTCACCCATGATAAGAAATTCACACATTACACGAATTGTCAAACTTTTCTCCTTACTAGTCAACCATTTTATCAAACGCCTCCCATCAGTACTAGTATCACTTGATATCGAAAAGGCTTTCGACACTGTTTGGCACTATGGACTAATCTACAAACTTACCTCCCTTCTGCCGTTTCCCTACGTGCGGATCATAGCTCAGTTTCTCCACCATAGACAAGCTTATATCCAGATTAATAATACCAAATCCCCAACCTTTATCCTTCGTGCTGGTGTTCCCCAAGGTTCCGTGCTCTCACCCCTCTTATATTTACTCTATGTCGCTGATATGCCTCAACCTCCGCCTCCAGTACATATGCTCCAGTTTGCCGATGATACAGCGTATCTCGCACTTGGGTCTTCCGTTGACCAAATTAATCACATCCTTCAACGTGCGCTCGATAATCTTGCTGCCTGGAGCCTCAAATGGAAGCTTAAACTAAATCCCACAAAAACGCAGATGACCTTATGTGGCCTCAAGACGAACAAGTTTTGCTCTACTCGCAATCCCGAGCGCCTCACGATTACCCTCTAGGACTCTCGCCTTCCGCTACACGATACTTTAAAATATCTTGATGTCACATTCGATAAACACCTCACATGGAACGCCCACCTTCGTACCTTGGAAGCCAACATTCGCCGTCGCCTTAATCTCCTTCGACATCTCAAAGGCACTACGTGGGGTCTTAACGCCAAATTGCTTCTCTACACCTACAAGGTCTTCGTCCGACCGGCACTGACACACGGTCATCTCGCCTGGCTATCAGCGACTACCAACTTTTATGCACGCCTCCAAATCCTCGAACGCCGTGCACTCCGCATAGCATATTCTCTACCGCAGCAAACACCTACTGTAGAGGTCTACCGACGCACCACTATCCCTACACTTCTTCCTCATCTCCGACGCCTTCGCAGTCGCTACATCTTTCAGCGCATTTCAAATGCCCATCCTCTACTTAACGAGCTCTTGGAACAAACACCTACGCAACCCAGATACGCATATCCGCCTATAGATCATCTCCTCGCCATCTACGAACAGGACAACTCGCCTGAGACGCACAACCCACTTCGCCGTATCTATCACCAATATATCCACATCCACCGTCATGATCCCACACATGGATTCCTCTCCAGTTTAGCTTCCACCGTCTGAACTCAACGACCTTCCCATTCTATGCACCACTCCATGCTCATCTCTAAATGACTTTTCTTCTGCAACTCTTTATTAGATGACCTGTTTATTTCTTAACATTGCATAACAGCCTGAGAACCATCTCATATTACTTCACCAAACCTTTTCTTATATCACTGGCCATAGAGAAGGCATAACCTTCTGCGGCCCGCCCATCTCATGATGGGAATGAAAGACAGGGGAAAAAAATTACACGAATGAAAGTAGGATTTTTCAAAGCTTGATCTTCGTAGTTTAGTTTGTATGTTTTTTTTCACCTAAAAGAATCGAAATTAAAATTCTAAGTATGTAGTCATATACAGAACAAAATTACAAAATTTTACAACTATTACTGGAAATTAAAGCTATCACCCATTTCGAACATTTTTAAAAAGCACATTGTTTCTAAAATGTTGAAATTTCATTTCGTATCGATAGTATGAAACATTGTAAATACGTAGTTGTTAATTCCCATAACTGTTCTCCAGGTGGATTTGTATACTAATTTAAGGTAGTTTTGCTAAGTTTAAGAAAAAGTCCAAAATTAGGCTCCAGGAAACAGCTCTTATTTGTAAAAGAAAAGAATACGTAATGATCGCTTTTGGCTGTTGTAGTGTTCAAACAGCTTGATAAGAATTCACCGTAACATAATAACAAAAGCTGCTTCTCTTATATGTTTAAAAAAAAATCCCACAAAGAGAAAAGTTTGGTAACAAGAGTGTAAGGGGCATCGAATTCCACTTCGTCCCCGGCACCTCTAGTACGGATTTGGTTTTTATACGCACTATTTTGTATTATCGAATTTTATAAAATAACGAAATTTTTTGTACTTTGTTGTTGTTGTTGTTAGATATCCAGTATAAAATGGCCTCAGAGCTGTATTTGGTAATTCTTAAATGAAATGAAAAAAATATTGTCAATACCACAGGTTTTCCCATAAAAAATTATTAAAGACGCGAAGGTAAATCACAGAATCTGGATTCTGTACTTAACATGTTTTACTTCTATTGCTTTTTTAATAGCCAAACTGTGTTCCACTTACAAAGCGTGATACACCCAAAAATGAAATGAAATCTTTGAGTTTTACGTCCCACGATTATGCCGGATAGGCTAAAGGAGACGGTAATGATGAGAAATGAATGAAATGGTAGGAAACGGGAGAGCTCCAAGGAAACCCACCCACACGGTGTTTGCCCACCACAAAGTTCACTTGGCGAGAGCAGGGTTTGAACTCGGGACCCCATGCGCCAGAGGTGAACGCTCTACCACTGAGCCACCGCGCCCCGCTGTTGATACCCTCAGTCTGTCCTGGCGAAAAAGACTACTCGACATGACCATTAGAATGAATTGCGAGAACATTATGAAAATGGTTCTTTTGGTTTATCAATGTTATGTATTTTACTGTATTGTACAGATAGTTATTTAAATAATAGAAACATATATTAAAATAAAACTAGATTAATATGACGTTCCACTACCTTTCGATTTCAGAACATACCTGATGCGACGTAAAATGGAGTCATAGAAGTCGTGAATGGTAATTTACAAGTGAAATATTGCACTATTCACGTGCAGTCGATCACTCACTTCCGTGAGAGAGAGGATGGGGATGAAAATCCGGATCGAGTTCATGTCCTCAAAATGGACAATTACGATCAGGTCCGAAGATAAACCGGACAAGGGAGATATTCAACTTCATCCCAATGTTTTTGAAACTTGTTTTAAGTTTAGTTATGTGAATGGGCACACTATCATTCTGAAATATGGAGTCATTGCCAGAAGACAACATCATGATCATAGGATACCCGAATGTTCGTTGACTTCACTGTACATTGCCCTTCTACGCCTTGTCACAAAGTTTGCCGTAACACACCCCCACCAACATCCTAGTGCTGTGGTTGCCACGTGATCGTTGCCAACCTATATATACAGATGGTGATCAGAAAAATGGAAACACCTCTAGTTGGCAACACGTCAGATGTATGGGTTGGCAGTGGTGTCATGGCGCCCGCAGCGCCGGACCGCTGGTGGTGGTGTGTTAGGTCGGTCTCCATACTACGTCAGGCGCAGTGGAACAGCAGTGTCCAGTGGCTGCAGCAGACGGAGGTAGTGTAAGATGGGAGACCTCTCAGATTTTCAAAGAGGGCAAATTGTTGGTGCGCGGTTATGTGGAGTGAGTGTGACGGCAGTGGCTACTGTGTTAGGTGTGTCGCGTGGGGCAGTGTCGAAGGTGATGACGGCCTACACAACACACGGGAAAACCACATCGGGGAAGCGGAACAGTGGGCGGAAGAAAATCATGAGAGACAGGTCATCACGCCGGGTATTAAAGCGCATTGTCACGCAGAACCGTCGTGCCACTGCGGAGCAAGTGACGGAGGAACTCAATCAGTACCTCCCCCACCCTGTTTCGACAATCACAGTCCGCCGTGAATTACATGACATGAACTTACGGGGTCATGTTGCACGGGCCAAACCGCTCATCAGGGACCATAACGCTTTCTCACGCCGCAAATGGTGCCGCTACCATGCAACTTGGACCGTTGAGGACTGGAAACGTGTGATATGGTCGGATGAGTCATCCTTCACCCTATTCCCAACCACGGGCCGTGTTTATGTGTGGAGAACGCCCAAAGAAGCTTATGATCTGCGGTGTCTCCGCCCAACTGTGAAACATGGCGGCGGCTCGGTGATGCTGTGGGCCGCCATATCATGGTTTTCATTGGGTCCTGTGGTCACACTTAGCGGACGAATCACTGCCAACGATTATGTCGCAATTTTAGGAGACCACTTGCATCCTATGGTCCGGATGTTGTTCCCGGACAATTACGCCATCTTCCAGGATGATAATGCACCCATTCACACAGCTGGCGTTGTTGCAGCGTGGTTTGAGGAACATCGGGATGAAGTTCAACACCTCCCCTGGCCCGCCCAATCCCCAGATCTCAACATAATTGAACATCTGTGGTCCGTCTTGGAAACACGACTCCGGCGACGATTTCCACCTCCATCCTCTCTCACAGAACTGGCTGATGCCCTGCACGAGGAATGGTGTAAAATTCCACTTGCTACCATTCACGACCTCTATGCCTCCATCCCACGTCGCATCAAGGCTGTTCTGAAGGCGAAAGGTGGCCCGACACCATATTAATCTGGTAAGTTGCAATTTCGTTCAGGTGTTTCCATTTTTCTGATCACCATATATCTGACATGTTTCCGACTTTGGATAATTCTATTATTATTTCGATAATCATTTGTAAATGATTCTTATTCAAAAACATTCAATATTGACTGATATTGGATCAAAGTCAAGGAAGTACGCATTGGGTAGGTCCTGAGGGTCCGGCCCTTCCCCCTCCCGAAATCCTAACTTTTCTGTAAATTTAGATTAATTTTATGCGTAATTTTAAAATTTTAGTGTAATTTATTCTCCTATTCAATTTAGGACCTTCCGAAAACCATGAGAGCCCTGCCGAAATAAATTCCTGTAGACGTATCTTACCAATGTGTGCCGTGTAACTTTGAGATGTTAAAGAAAAACTGTTTAAATCCAGAACTACAGACCTTTCTTGCGTTCAACTTATAGTTCAACTTACGTTTACACCATTGTAACACCTTCGACTCCTGCCCTTTCTGTACACAAAGTTGCATATACCCCTAGGGAATATGAAAGTTCATAAACCAAATTAAGATAATGACTTGAGTCATCGATTTATACGGTGCAACGATATTGCGCAAATTTTTCTAATGATTAGATCGTTGATAATCTCTGTAATCTATCATTTATTAACGAGTAGCAGAAAGTGCTGAAGTTGCGCAAATTTCCATCGCGACGCTGCCACGAACAGGATTCAGGAATTGTGTGAAATTTTGCACTGAAATAAAATATATAAACGCCATTTGTTTGTGAGATATACTTATATTGCATTCTAATATCTACAAAGCAAAATATAAATATTTATAGAACATTTCAGTTTACAACTTGAATCTTTGAAATTTAAATCCTACAGCTTATGTCATTCGTGCCTTCTTATGGTTTATAGAAAGGTGAAAGGAAAGGACAGTTACTAACAGTAAGATACGTGGCATACACACCTGAAATACAGTATGTAAACAAGTGCTTGTTTGTGCTTGACCAAAACTGGAAAAAGTAAACAAATTCTTATCTCTGATTGAACGAATGCCTGTCCAGGATATTTAAAGAGAATTTTTAGAAATACTTATATATTTTGTTTATTTTATATAAGTTTGTTTTCGATACAGTTTCCCAATAACTATTTTCTTACAGTTTAATCTTACAGGCACACTTACAATTATATATGATACAGAAAATCATTGACTAGGACATGTCCCCCCGTCCCTTTCTCTAACGACACCCGTACACACATATAATAGTGATAACTGAAAATGCCATTGTCATCCATTACCTAAAACGACTGCTTTTGTTAGTCATCGAAATGCTTATGGCAATGATAGCAGCTTCCAAACGATGGTATGCATAAAATGTCGGGAGTCTTATAGAGCAGTTATGTCCACCCCTTCATCTGTTGACAGGTATCAGTGCAGAAACGCAAGATATATCCAGAAGCGTTTTTTGCAATTGATTCACGGTTCCAAGAAACGGTTCTATCTTCTCTGTTAACATCCTATTCAAACCAGAGATGGTTCAAATAAGCCATTTACGGTTTCAACGTTTATCGTTATAGAACAAAAACTGTAAAGGATAGCGAGAAGGTATATTTGTAAACGATTTAGCATCTTAAGACGTATCTTTAAACATATCGTGACTACCCGCAACCAGTGGCGGATCTAGAAGGTAAAAACTGGGGAGGCCTGCCAGACCCCAGACTATGATAAGTATATTATAAATTTACTATAAAGTTTCAAAAATATATAAATAATAGCTTAAATTATTTTCGTCACTCTGAAAACTGGGAGGGGACCTAGGTCCCGAGCTAGATCCGCCACTTTTCGCAACACACTACTGAAACCAAAAGTTGTCAAAATTTACTATTACTTCCGGTTTTAATACTGATTTCCATGGAACAAAAATTATTTTAAATATCAAGAAGTTTTTTTTTTCAATCGATTCAGGGTTTTAAGAATAGTTTTATCTCCTCCGTTAACCATCTATTCAAACCGGCAGCGGTTCAAATTAACCATTTTCGATTTCGATGTTTATCACCGTAGAATGAAAATGGTAACAGAGAGAAGCTGTTTTTTGCAATCTATTGAGCATCATAGGAGATAATATCATTACCACAATACCATAATATCGTTACCGTAATCCTGTACAAAAACTGGAAGTACTTCAAATTTCCTAGTACACCCGGTTTCAATACCGATTTCTTTAGAGCAAATATGGTTTTAAAAGTAGATATCGAGAGGCATTTTTTTCAATAGATTCGGAGCCCCAAGAATAAGTTCCATCTCCTCTGTTAACTTCACTTCAAAACGGAACTAGTAGAAATCAACTGTTTTATCGTTGGTCTCCATAAAACAAAACCATTAAAAGATAGCAAAAAACGGTTTCTTGCAATCGATTCAAGAGAACCCACCCGCAAGTTTACCTAAACCGTAAGTAGTTGAAATTTACCTAGTAGTACTGGTTTTAGTGCTTATTTTCATAGAGTCAAAACGGTAAAAATACTATATCGAAAATCATTTTTTGACACAGATCCAGCGTCCCAAGAATGAACTTTGTCTCTACTTCCAAGACACAGATCCAGCGTTCTAAGAATGAATTTTGTCCCTACTTCCAAGACACAGATCCAACGTCTCAAGAATGAATTTTGTTCCTACTTCCAAGACGCATTCCCAGCGTCCCAAAAATGAATTTTGTCCTTACTTCCAAGACACAGATCCAGCGTCCCAAGAATGAATTTTGTTCCTACTTCCAAGACACAGATCCATCGTGCCAAGAATGAATTTTGTCTCTACTTCCAAGACACAGATCCACCGTCCCAAGAATGAATTTTGTCTACTTCCAAGACACAGATCCATCGTCCCAAGAATGAATTTTGTCTCTACTTCCAAGACACAGATCCACCCACCCAAGACACAGATCCACCGTCCCAAGAATGAATTTTGTCTCTACTTCCAAGACACAGTTCAAGCGTCCCAAGAATGAATTTTGTCTCTACTTCCAAGATACAGATCCAGCGTCCCAAGAATGAATTTTTTCTGCTCGAATCAAGTGTGGTGAAAATTATTATGATGACACTGATCGTATAACGAATAAAACGGAAATAGATAGCGACAAGCATTTTTTATATGGATTCAGTACAACAAGAATACGTTTCACCTCTGATTTTGCAACTGATAGTGATAGACACCAATTAGCATCTCCGGTTTTAATGTTAAGCTCCGTAGAACAATAGTAGTAAGTAAAGCGACTTCATGGCTTTTCGATAATGATTCAGCGTCCGAGGATCGGGTTCTATCTTTGATATTATTCCTCTATTCAAGTAATTATAGATGAACTACTTCTATTTTAAGTATTGAATTCACATAGTTTGAAAGTCTACCATAGTTTCACACTGTGAAAAGAAACTCACTTCTTTAATTATTCACGTGTGTACGGTACTCTGAAAGGGGAAATATTTTAATTCACCTTTATTTCTTTGTGTATACTTGAGAAAGTAAAAAGTTTGGATATGGCAACAATATTACGTTCTTGCAGCAGATAAAAAATAATGTCAAGTAACGTATTTACTACTACTTTTATCTGTTTCGGAAGTTTTGTCATGTAATAAATACGGTTTTAGCAAGACAATCTCTTTTTTTCCAACCATTGTCCCGTTTTTTTCTGATTTTCAAACCGGACACCTAACTGTCCCATTTATAAGCAAAAATGAATAAAGTCTCCCGTAAGCGTAATTTAAAACGTAAATCATCAGACCGGATTGAACGGAACTCCGTCGTTGAAGTGACTGTGTATAAAACTATTTTTCGTACTAACACTCATTGGGAATTTTCAGGCCATGCAGCCCTCTCCACTGGTCTAGTGAGTAGCACATGTATCTATAGTTTACGTGGTCCTAGATTCGATTCGAGTGGAGCGGAGAGTACAAATAGTTAATTTTACCATTATTCCCTTTTGTTAATTATTATCCGTCTCCTTTAATCTAAACGACATAACCGTTGGATTTTAAACTATAAACTTTCATTTCGTTTGAATTTAGAATTTCTAAATGCTCTTGAGTATTTGGCACTTTCGAATGCAGTACTTGTGTATATATTGTAACTTGAAAACATTGCTCGCGATCAATGAAATCTGGGAACCTGAGGTTGACAGACCTCGTGATTCAACGATATATTATATCTAAAACTATAACAAAAATAAAAATTCTAGCACTTGTAGCGGTATGACCGTGTATACATAGCGATTGTGCTTTCGGCATCTGTGCTATGACTGTGTATACTCGGCTCTATATTTTAGTCTCTAAAGCTCTGAACCGTCAATTTGCGGCTGAAATTGTTCTCTAACTATCCATTGATTCTTGTAGTTCAAACTGTTAACAACAGGTGGTACGGAGTACATGAATTGCTCTCTTTGTTCTGTGTTTTAGCGGGATATGCATCTCCCGTTCAATAGTGAATGAGTTTGCACAACCAGGTGGATCTTGGAAGATAGAACAACTGGTATGCAGGAACTTCCCAGACAAAGTACCCTGACAGAAAGGTTGTACTGAGGAGGTGTATTGCGTGTTCTGAGAGGGAATCAGAGAGATGATAAGAGAGCAAGGACAGAATCTGTTTATCTGTGTATGGTTTGTGATATTGGCTTGTGCATTCCTCCATGTTTTCAAATTTACCATATTTTTGTCAATTTTGGATCTTTACCATAAATAATCCACATTCCAACCCCAAAACTTGTAACTTGTTCTACAATTTAATATTTATATTGAATTAAGTAAGTAAAGTCCCTTCATATATGTGAAAGACAACATATTTACCGTAGTAATATTATTGATCTATATTTTGTGTAGTTTTTTGTAAGCTAGCATCACTGATTTTTTATACTATTATTCTATTCAAAATTACTATAGATGTACCTCATCGGTATATATTTTATATGTATCGTGCTTCTGCTTTATTTGTTCCTTTACTGTTCAAATGATTGTTCTGAAATAACTATAGGCAAGTGTATGTAAAATAAAATAACGTTTCTCAATTTTTGCAACCAATGGAAAAAGGGATTAATTTATTTCACTATATAATACAATATGCTATGTCAGTTAAAAATAATTTATTTTCTGAAACTAAGACCATATTTTGTATCATAGAGAGAGAGAGATCGTATGCAAACAACAACTCATTTTATGAAAGGTTAAAATAACCCAAAATTTCCCTTCATTTTTAAGTCCGTATAAAAAGGCTCAGCGCTGTAAGTACTAGAGTTCTTGTTGTTTGCTATTGAGGCTATAAAGCAGCGCATCACATAAATAAGTGTAAACGATACAATGAGCATTAATTGCACTCTTATTTTTGGAAATTTAAGAAAGATCGAAGGCATGTCTCACATCGTAAACGAACGGTAAAATTCGTATATACGATCGTATAATTTCTAGAAATCTCGTTGTCTGGTCTCCCCATATCATCATAATGATAAAAGCACTATTTTCTATGGCGTTGTGATATGAATGAATGCCTGGTGATGTGAATAACCAAGACCAAAAGTTTGGGCTTTGTCCCGTCGAAGATGAAGACATTAGTTAAATAAGTATTTAAAAGCAACGCCTTAGGTGTTGATGCACTGTTCAAAATGAACAAATAGGTTAAGTAAATAAGGAAAAGCAGCACTTTGACATTGCCTCTTTTAATCCCCAGGTAACAGTTACCTTGGCGTTACCGCACCTGTTGATTCTTCCTAGTAGCAAAATTGGTTGGCCCAACGTTGGGAAAATGGTGGCTCAACGTCAGGATTGGCCACTTTGGCAACCATTTCCCACCTATTTTCCAACCAAAAGAATAGCCTTCATTTACCCGACTTTCTATATTATGTTCCTGAGATATTCCGATTATTTCATAGATTTGGGTTTTTAAATATTCGATTAATTTTAAGTTGTACTAAGACCGTACAGGAAAAGAAAAAGTGGAAACAAACTGAACGGGACGCGAACCCTCAGTTGCTTGGTTGGCGAGTAGGTATGCTTCCAACTTTCTTTAACTACTTATTTTTAGGTTTTTACTTAATTTTACTCGTTTTTCCAGTAATCTAGAACGACAAGGACACGAACACAGAAATATCGAGGACATTTAAAATTCCAAATGATTTCCTACAGGGAATCGAACTCGGGACCCCGTACATCAAAGGTGCACATGCTAGCCACTACACCAGAGGGGATGGCAACTAGGCCATAATCACACTGTATAAGCGTTTGATATTTGATAGTTGTTGTGCGTTGTAAATCTTCTTTTTAAAAAAGCTCATTATACACTAAATATAGGAAAATGATTCAACACACACAACTCGAATTTCTCTTTTGTTTTCGTAATTGGAACACAACAAGATGGCGGCGGTGAAGAACTGCGCACGAGCAGTGACGCACACTACCGGAGTTAGCGACCACTAGCCAACGATAGAACTAAGTAAAAATGCTTTTCGTAGAGCGGTTGCCTGACATTTAGCCAACGCTAAAGTAACGTATTTCTTGGTTGAGAAAACAGTCAATTCTAGTAACGTTGAGTGAAGGTCGGGAGAATAGTTGGTTGGCCAACCATACATTTAACCAAGTATTTAAGGTTTTCCGCTATAGGCTCACACCGACTATCACCCACCATTTTGACCAAATCCCATTCAATTCCCAACGGTGAGCCAACTAACCTTACTACTAGGACTAGGCGTGTCCTATCGAGTGCTAGGGGTGTTTTGGCAAAACTTGTGCTTATGTGTAATCGGGAGAACGTCACCCATCATCTCAGTGTGTCTTCGTCCACCTTCCTAGAAATGCAAGGAGTTTATTACATGCTCAGTACCGGTATTTGTTTCCATATTGTAGCCATATGTGTACCAAGTTCGGTTGAAATTCTGCAGGCGTTCCAGATTTATGCTCTAACATACACACATACATCAATATATATATATATAATGTCGCTTTTCCCCTTAAAACGAATTTTCCAAAAACGATAGGATATGGATCCGTTTATTTCCGATGGGGAGATTATATACAAAGTTTCATCTTCCTTATACTTGATGGCCTTATGAGGTACTCAATTTTTCGAATAAATCATGACCCAGCTCCTCCTTTAGGGTGTACATTTTCATCAATATAGTACCATATATTCCTGGCGTCTTAAGGTTGATAATCATGCCAATTATCATTGTAATTGTTCAGTAGTTATAACGGGATGCTACCAGGCAGAAACATTCGCTTTTATATACTAAGTAAAGATTAATGTAGTATTGCAAGTAGTATAAACGATAGTAATAAAATACTTACTATTTCCATTTACGAGACGCTTGTCGTTCTGTTTCTGCCAAATTTCAACGTTCCCGTCACTCATAAATAATGAAAAGAGGTAAAAGGGGTAATTTCTATAATATCGAAATTTCCCTGTTTATCTGAGAATTCTCTTAAGTTGAAGATGCGAAATTCGGTATATACGAGTGTAAATTCCCAAATAAAAATAAGGAAATGTGCATTTAAACGCTGCGAAAACTCTGCTTCTAAAATAATGTAATTTCTATAATATGATTTCCCGTTTCAGAAAATGATTTATGTAAGGATTCCCTTAAGTAGGAGGTGTGAAGTTCATTTTATATAAACTCAATTAAAGATAAGTGAACATATATTTCAGCGTTTTCGAAAATCCCGTTCCTGAAAGGAGAAAGGTGGCAATCTACATTATTATATGAGATGTCTGAAGACAGACCAAATTAACCACATTCACCACCATTTTTCACAAGTTGAATTAAACTTCATTGATTTAGTCATACGGCTTTAGTTTACAACATTCAATTCTGAACATTAGAAATCATATATTGCCAATAACATCTTTTCACGTTGAAATTATATTAAATACACAATCCTGTATATCAAAGAACTTTATTCCGGTTTCACCGAAACAACATCATTACTCCTATTAAATTTGGTCAAAGGGAAATCCAGTTTATGAAAAAGACTGCTTTAGTTATTTCATATCCACGTAAAACAGGAAAATAAATAAATAAATAATAATTACACTCAATGATAGTATTTGAACTGTCTGAAATGTTAGTGCACTAATTATATTTTCACCAATTTCTGAGTTTAAGCATGAAATCATTTGAATTTCGCGTATTTCACAGAGACCTTACGCCACAACAAACTAACTGTAAAGACTGATGCAACAGTCACATGAAGCCCATTTACCATTGACAGCAGTTCGTGTCAAGTTGTCATTGTTTCCATAAGAATCCATTTCCCGCAGCACGAAAAGAAAAATGTTAGTTCGTTCTGGCTTCAAACAATCCATCTGAAAGAGTGAAAGTGCCCAATGAGATTTGGACATAAAACTTCTTGTTAATACAAGAGCAATGAATTAGGAAACGTTCTTAGATAAGCATAGTAAGGAAAGTAAAATGATTCAAATGTTTTGCCCAGAATAGAGTACAGTGGAGTCCCGCTAATCCGAAGTAATTGGGACCGAACTCTGTTCGGATTAAGTGATTGTTCGGATTAGTCGGAATAACAATAAAATCGCGGTTGAAGCGGGTGAACGGGTCTATTGTGTTGTAATACATAGCGTATAGTATTTCAAAACATGTTTTCTGACTACAGTATATGTACTGTATTGGAAAAATGTTTAAAATGTTGGAGAAACTTGATGGCTTTATTCTATTTCAAACTTTGTGTAATTACCGTAATGTGGCTTAAGGCCTAAATACAGATATTAAAGAAAAAACTATGTTCAACGAAGGTTCACTTTGTTTTCTACGAAAGCATGCATCGACTTTCATCCTTTTATTTATTAATTTCCTAAAACTATATATTCTCGCCTGTTCGGATTAAATGGGAGGACAATATTAAGAGGGATCTCGCAGAGATAGGAATACAAAGTAGAAACTGGATGCAATTAGCTAAGGATAGAAGTCAGTGGAGAGCTTTTGTGAACGCGGCACTGAACCTCCGGGTTCCATAGGCCATAGAGTTAGTTAGTTAGTTCGGATTAAATGTGTTCGGGTTACCGGAACTCCACTGTACCTCAAGAAACCAGAATTTGAAACTGGAGAGATGAAACTCGGCTTAAAACTCATTAAAAACAAAAGGGAAAATATATTTTTCTTGTTTCTTCACATTCTCTTCTTTTTGCGATCGCAGTATGGGCAGAAGGCTGAAAACGATTAATCTGGCAACTCTACTGTGAACATACATACACTCTGCAATCTAAAGAAAATTACGATTAATTGATTACTGCAGTGAGATGAATGAAGTAAATAATTTTTAAGACTAACTAGAGCTCCTCTTTTTTTTCTGACACTATTTCTGCTATTCATATTTGTTAAAACATAATAATAATAATAATAATAATAATAATAATAATAATAATAATAATAATAATAATAATAATAATAATAATAATAATAATAATAATAATATAACAATAATACAATTATTTGCTCTCAAATAAAAAAGGGATAATATTTTGCAAGATTTTCTAACACATCCCAGTTTGTAACATTATCGTTAGTAACTACGCGTAATAGAATATTTTACGTTGGCAACTACCAGAATAATATTTTATTACACAATACGTAAGTAACATTGGTGTGAGCAATAAAAGATTTTATGTCAGAACCTTGTAAAATGAAGCGGAATGATCATTTCTATAGACTACATTTTGTAAAAGCTTTAATCACAGCTAAAATCCTGCTTTTTCCTTCTCTCTTCTTCTTCTTTTTTTTGTACAAATAGAAAAACTTTTTTTTTTTTTTAAAAAAACCTACACATTATTTGCTTTTGGTTATCTCAACAACCGCCACGTTTAATAATAGAAAAAGGTTCTGCCATTTAATCATTTGATTTGCGGTTCAAAAGGAAGCCCGAGATAAATACAACGAACGTCTGTTATTTGCTGAGAAAATCTCTGCCTCTCAAAAACAGTGCTGCAATCTGCTTTTCAATTATGCAAGCACAATTTGTCCGTCACTCTTTGG
This sequence comes from Thermobia domestica, assembly GCF_964235325.1. NCBI lineage: Eukaryota > Metazoa > Arthropoda > Insecta > Zygentoma > Lepismatidae > Thermobia > Thermobia domestica. The sequence continues at coordinate 145,701,477 of NC_137461.1, read as the reverse complement.
CTAAAGCGTTTTCAAATCCTTTTCGTGTGTGTTTGTGGTAGTGGAAAGAGAGAGAGAGAGAAGTTTCTATGCTGGGTATGATGATGTTTAAAGTGTGCCAGCTGCCTTGCTGGAACTACAGAATCTGTTCATGCCACTAACAGCACAAAATTTCCCTTGAGAGTTCTCTTTTTCTAAATAATAATAATAATAATAGTAAAGATAATTTTATTTCCAAGTTTATACGTACAGCAATTAATACAAGAGGCTGGGAACTTTAAATAATAGTTTGCAGTGAAATTCGTAATGAAATAAACATAAAGTATAACCAAGGGCGCCGATTTCTCTGTAACTTGGAGGGGGAGGGGGCATTCAGATGCAGAAGGCATCTATGAGGATTCTAAGACAAACTGAATTCAAATTATGCCAAATATTGTATACTCATAAACACAATACTGGGGCCCACATGAACTTTGGGGAGCCCGAGTCCCCAGGATAGGAGGCCTTGAGTATAACGAAACCAGAAATGTTCTCACTCATATTGTAAAATAATTTCTTGAATATATGAATAAAATATAACGTTTAATATAAAGATTGGAAATATGTAGTATAGGTAAGTTATTTGTTACATCCGAGTGATTAGCGCACATACTTCGATACGCGTGGTCTCTGATTTGATCCCTGATAGGCGAACAAAATGTTTGATACTAGCCTAATCGTACGAGCTACTAGAATTAGGAGAATGCTTGCTCTTTCTATCAGATTTCTAAATTTTGGTCATAAGATTTGCACTAAAGCACAGTATGTTTGCTTCTTGATTTCATACTACTTATACAACAAATTTCTTTTTTTCTAATACACCAGTGAATCCGTGTCCATATTTTTCTTTAAAAAAAGCATTTTGAGCAGTGGTCGCCAAACTTATGAAGCTTCTGAGCTACCATATCGTTTTTAAATCCTACTGCGAGCTACCAACCGAAACAAACAAGCAGTTGTTGTCGCCATCGTCAGCGCTCCCAGTTGTTAGCGTCAGCTCAGTGAAGGAATCAAAGTTAACCAACTGAAACGTTAACGCGATCTACCGAAAATGTGTCTACGAGCTATTAGTAGCTTGCGATCAATGGTTTGGCGATCACTGATTTGGAGTGTAGTGTTGATTTTAATATCACACTTTCTACACATAGTGTCTCAAATTATTGTTTATACTCTTTAAAACAGAATATGTCACTAAATGAAGACAACAGGTTTACAATTTTTGTGGTATTGTGTACCTTAATAACGTATTCTGTTTTAAAGAGTTAATTTGACAAATCCTGTATTTGAGTGAAACCACACTAAAATACATACAGACGAGCAACTTCCTTTATGTGCTATTGAAATTAGTTTGTATCTTCTGCACAGCGAAAGAACCAATCAACGCTCTCGGTTGGCCGGATCAGCGTAATCGTGTGTGGATAGCGCGGCCATCGGTCTTCGAACTTGACGTCATGGGTTGTGATAGTAACCGGCGGTTGGTTTCGTTTGCTTCGCATCTTAGTGTTAGATGTAGTGCAGGAAGATCAGATAACCTAATGTTCACTTTTTTCTTGGACTGTCTCTGGAGTGGACGTTCCTTTCCAGCTTTTTTTATATTAACAGATTTTTCTTCCTTTTAAAGAGTTCGCTTTGAAAATATCTAAGGTCCTCGAAGTACGTCAAAAGAAAAAGCTCTTCCCCAAATGCAACTAAAGGAGCGAAAGAGTAATAGTTGCCTTCAAAATTTCCATGTAGGTGACGTAAGATCGACTGGTTAGTTCCGTCATCGCGTGTTAGAGGTGCTACTATCACCAAGTTTCCAGTTTTTCGCTGAGTTTGCGGTCTTTATATTGTAGTCTTTGAGTGAAACTATATTGAATTCAGTTGGTGAGGCCATGAACACTACACTGAAAGAAAAAAGTAGTCTCCTAACTGCCTTCTATCCATATACTGTAGAATTTCCCCTTAAACCACAATCAGTAATTCGCCGTCCGTATTCCACACCAGTTACGGGTGGACCTCACTCCATGAATCGGCAGTGTATACAGACTGTTAACAGAATGCTCTTGGTGCAGACGCAGGCCCGTGTCCAGGGTGGTCTAGGGGGGCCAGCCCCCCTAAATTTTTGCGGGCCCCCCTAAAATTTTCACGGTAGGCTTGCAAATGAACTATAATATGATGATGAACTATAATATTTTTGGGTCGGGCCTCACCTAACTTCAGCCGGGCCCCCCCTACATTTTTTGGCTGGCTACCGGCCTGTGCAGACGGTGGACATATGAAAAAGGCGTTTGGATGTAGAATGTATTTTTATTATCACTAAGGCCCGGATTTGTTTGTAAAAACATTTTTTTTTTCAAACACGTACAAGCCCAAAACAACGTTTATTATCCCAATTAAAAGTCTAAAAGTGTAAATTACAAGTTTTATTTCACATAAAAATACATATTTTCTGACAAAAATTACGGAAATAAATATTTTGGACATTTTGTAATAAATACATATTTTTAATAATTTTCCATTATTTTATTCTAAATTTCACTTCGAATTGTATCTTCTTTCTCTCTAAAGAAATTAACATCGGGAAAAGAATAGGCTACATAAATCTCTTGTTCATGTTTCTGTGAAGTTCGAGTGGAGTTGACTGCCATATTTTGGTGGTGTTCTTCCATCTCTAATTGATGTTTTTGATGCGATTTTCTTCTTTCTGTGAACTTCTTTCTTCCGCTTGTGTACCTTTTAACCTTTTTCATAGTCGAGAGTTGAATTTTGTGAACTTTAGTATCTCATTTTCGTATTACCGCACTTCCTATAGCGGTAGACGTTTTGGATGCACGTCATCTGTAGTTGTAGTTGAAATCGAGCTGATGGGGAAGTGCGGTACTTGTGGTTTCTTATCATTCCTGAATACTAAACAGCGTTGTTTCTCTGGTTTAGTTGATGCCTCTTTCGGTTGATTCTGTCTGTGATTTACCTTTGACATACCGAAGTAGATTTATTTACCTCAGGTGTTTTCTTAGAAAAAAAGGGACAAACATGTTCGAAATGTCATGGCAATTAACATCTAAACAAAATTATTTACTGCAGGACATATATCATCGCCATGATTGAGGAGATAATATTTGCTGAGATCTACGACTTCTGATAACATTGGAAACACTCATAGGTTTGTCCTTTTCGCTGCAAAATAGTTCTCTTGAGAAACACACATCCTTAACTAAATAATTCATAAGGGTATCTCGCTTCTGTATTTCGGATCTAATCCTTAATATGACTCCGCTAAGCAACTTGTTTGCGGTACTACCAATTTTTCTGATTCCTGAAACTTACAATCCATCTTAGGTGTGCTTGCTCGTGGGTTCTTAATACCTCGTCGCCAAATGATAAAAGGTAAAAGGATTTATAAAAGATTGGACAGCTAGTTACAATGATCAGGTACCAAATGGAAGGAGTAAAATTACTACATGCAATTACCATGAACTCTTATTTACTCAATTAATAACGTGGGCATGATATCATTACACTGACGAATAACTGAAAATCACAATATACCGTAACATAAATATAACTGTTCTAGTTCTTGTTCTATAACCACAGTGGTGATTTTATAATAGGAATGTCGCAGCCATAAGCCATGTCGACTCTTTCTCTATAATTGCTAATTAGTAAGAAATTGTTTTAAAACAAAATTATTATACATTTAATTGTCATGATCGCAACCGAAGTTGCAATCAAAATGGCGCAGGGATAAAGCCCGAAGTCGCCCGTGTTTATCCGTTTGTCATATAGCTAACTTTTTGTGATATTGGAAATTAGTGTCACTAGAAATGTCCACACTCGTTAAAGTTCGTAACAAACATAAAATGAACTAAAAATAACACTTGTAAAAAATATAATGTTGTATCGAACTAGAGTTCGAGACAGTGCTGTTTATCACACGCCATTTTGCCCCCAAACTCCTCAATATATATATATATATATATATATATATATATATATATATATATATATATATATATATATATATATATATATATATATATATATATAACTGCCCACTGCAATTTTGAAATTCAAGATAACTACAAGTAAATGCATTTCATTCTTTTCTATTAGTCAATATACATGGCATTAAAATACTAGTCATTTGTTTCCAACTCCGATCCCCCACTGTCCAATATTCAACAGTTATAACAATTAATGAACGTACTTTATGACGTAAGCAACCTGAAGGTTCATGTCAAGTCAGTTTCGATTATTATTAACTCATCTAAAATATTGTTTTATACAGTATTATCCTCTCACAATTTTTCGCTCAACTCAAAGAACCTTTTTGTCAGGCACCCCGTATTACAACTCTGTGTAGCACGCTATATTTCATGGTGCTCCCATGTTAGATGTCTTATATATTATTCGCATGATATTTGGGTACCTTTAGCTATTGAGATATTTCGCATTATGCAATATACAGTCACTCATTTGCTCGTTGCAATTTGTTTCAATCTTTCTATAAGAAGATATCTAGATAATATTGTAATTACAATCGATTAACGTACATGTAGATACATTTTACTCGATAAGTCGTATAGAATTGAAGTTTCAAATTTTTAATTTTGTTATTTAAGGAACTCTGTTTGCAAACAAACATTTTGATATTCTATAATTGTAGTTTTCTACCAACTTTGCATATAATGATAACACTCGTAAATAACTTTGTCCATAGTGTAATTAAAGCATAATCATAATCTTGTCACCGTCCTAAAGCTCATTTTTTGAAATTTAAAAAAGACTTTGGAAAAATAAATTTATTCTAAACTTTATTGACCAAGCCTCGTATATCTCCAATGTTCTAGAAACTCTTTTCTCATCACTTTGGTATGCCTTTTCATCTGCGTTGGTAAGCCTCAGTTAAATTTTGTAGCTAAATATAAACATACAATCCAGAAACAATGACTCCCTTTGTGAACGCTTTCTGAGTCCGGAAAAACGGAAAAGTTGCAAAACATTTTACTTCTTGTCATTGCCCAACGCTAATTCGATTATTTAAAATGTCCGCACTTCTTCAGCCAAAGAGTGTGAACTTGGTATTATACGTCATCACCGGGAAGCTCCAGCCCCGAGAACATATACACAATAGCAAACTAAACAAAGCAAGCAGTTTTTCTGCAGCTACTTGACAATAGTCCTCGTGTCGTCGTTTGTTCGCGTATTGCGCGCTTTTCACAAGAGCAGCGTTCATGCTGCCTACAATTATAGCACTGCTATATGGTTACGCGCATAGAAACATTCTCTTTTAATACATCAAGTGTCAAGTCAAAATTGGTAAAGTTTTGTATATGTAAAAAAAAAAAATAATTCGTATTTTTCGCAGTAATCTTTACATAAGTAAACTCGTATAATAAAGTGTCATTGACAATCTCATAAACAAGGAATTAAATTGTAACATCAGTTTGGGATATTCGAGGAAGCAGCAGTCGGGACTCAAACCTAAAACATTAATTACAGGAGCAGCATCGGTAATTAAACCCAGGACATCGATGAAGTAATTCGTAGGCTAGCCGAAAAAATACGTAAGTTGTCTTTTATTCAAGCCACGCCACCTTAATATTAATACTCAGTAAAAAGTTAAATCTAGTTATATTTTAAGCTTGAATATATGTAATGTTTACGTTTATTAAGTAATATTATATTCTTACTATTCAAAAGTGATTTTATCATTTGTTGTACAGTCAATATTTAATTCTATTATATTTGTAGCTTAACAGATATCTTTACGTTGTCTACATTTTCGTCTGTTGTGTTTCCAGCCACCGCATGTCGAAATTGTAGGCATGGGCGTCGATCATAGTCGTCGTGAGATAGCTGAAAAATAAAAAGTAAAAAGGAGCAAGACATAAAACTAAGAAATCAATCCAAACCACGACGTACACATTGGTCACAATCTGTTATTATATATAAAGAGTAAAAGTGACTATCATCGATCAAGCCATACTATAGTGTTTGACCGCGCACTCCACCATGCTAAAACCTAAAATAGGTTTGCAATCTACCTTAAACGTGACCGATTTTGTGACGTAAAAGGCAGTTAAAAACTTCCGAAGGCATGTTGAACGGAGACCTTTTGTTTGCGTTGCGAACCCCAAACCATTCTTATACATGAAATTATTTAATGGCCTTAACATCCACCCAGTTTTTCCAAGAAGTAATTTAAATTAATGCAAGTTTCGGGGGCGTAGAAAACGTATCTCAGAATTGAATATAAACATGGGAATAGAAATTCAAAGATAAAATTCGATAACACAGAAATAATTTAGAATAAGAATTGAATGATTTGATGTTGAGTATTTGAATAATTACAGAGCATGGTATGGACTGGTATGACTTAAAGATTAGAGAAAACAATGTATAATTACTTATTTTTGGTAACGGTGATAAGCAGAACCTCTGATGGACAGAATCACGGAGCAGAAAAGTAATGATGAATAAACTGACTCGCACAGTTTTTACGTAAAATAGAACTTTTTATACTCGGAAGAGAATCCGGTAGTATTTATATGAATTTTCTGTCATGCTAACATTCTTATACATTTTTTTCTGCGTCTTCCTAGTTTTATAAGTCATAGCCGGTCATTTGTATTCTAGAAGTCAAAGCACTTTAAATTTTCATTATGAATCCTAAAGAATATTCAAACTGCCTCCACTTTATACATTGCCTATTTTATACACATTTTAAAATTCAATTAAATATTTTGTTTGATTACACATTGTGGTACACAATAATAGGTAGAAAGGTGAAATTTGGGTAGAATATTACTTTTGTCACGAAATCAAGAGATATAATAAGGAGAATTTATTGAAATACATATATCCTAACGAAACTTTAGGGATAAAAAAGATTTGCCAAGAATTGAATATCTCATGAATTCGTGAATTTAGAGAAGGAAACTCGCCGTATACACTTCATTAACATTTATAAAAAGACATATTCAGCGTTTTTAAAAAGTTCACTTTTAAAGGGGAAAGGGTATCGTTTCTATAATATTCAAATTTATCTTTCTTCTCTCAGAACTACTTGAAATACCCATTCTTCGCATGGGTCAGATAAAATATCTATGTAAACAAACTGAACAACGAAAGAAAAAATATACCGATCATTTTCTACTACTTTTACATTTCCCGGTAAACGCCACTTGAGACCTCCCTCCGTTCAAATCTTCAAAAAAACGCCTCTGTCCCTCAGCTGATAGGGGCTGTATTTGGATGTCAAGGCCTGTGGGAGTCAAGGATGTCAAGGCCAAGATCACCATTCAGCTTAGCGACCGCGAAAACTATGGATTTGACACTAATATCAGTCATTTTGGATTATTTTTACATGTCTCGGTAATCCCCCTGCAGGTGACCCCCGGCCCACATACAATGGTAGCTGAATTTGAAAGTCATCGCTAATGGAAGTGTCACCATTGATCTAAGCGACCGCGAAGATTATGAATTTGACATTAATATCGGACATTTTGGATTATTTTTACATGTCTCGGTATCTCTCCCGCGGTGATCTCCGGCCCGCAGCTAAATGGGGTGAATTTGGAAGTTAATGCAATCGGAGTTTTACCATTGATCTCGCCGTCCTCAAAAACTTTGAAATCGACACTAATATCGGTCACTTTCTACTACTTTTACATGTCCCGGTAAACGCCCTCCCTGAGACCCCTTGGTTCGAATTTTGAACAAAACGCTTCGTCTTGGTCTGGGGCCTGGACCAAGGAACACATGACCGAAATTTCGTAACTCTCGGTCCATTCGTCTGGTCCCCAGGCCGCACACAGACAGACAGACAAACTCTGTTTCATTTATATTAGAAGCGTCTAATGCAAAAATTTGCTTCAGATTGAAATGTGAAATTTGGCATATCTCAGTTAAAAATGATGAAATATGTTGTAGCATCTAAAAAATTCTGTTCCTAGTGATGTCATTTCTGTATACAAATTTCCTTTTATGTTTTCTTATTTTCTGGAAGTACTGGAGTAAGGAATACGTTTAAGTTGCAGATATGAAGTTCGATAAATTAACTCTAGATTAAAAATAATGAAATAAGTGTTTCCTAAAATGCCACTAAGGGTGATCATTTCTATAATATCCAAATTGTCCTTTATTTAGTCAGAAAGAGCTCACTCGTGGCTAAACGGTTAGTGTGCGCTTCTTCGGTGTGGGAGGACCCAAATTCGATTTCCGACAGGAGCTCGTGTACCTCGGATCCCACATTAAGCTGTAGGTCCAAGTTTCATATAGCTTCGCTTCTGAAAGGGACACTAAACGAAAAATCAGACCGGATCGGATTTGTTCAAAAAATGGCCAATCAGAAGATTTCCCCAAGGTAAAGGTGTGAAATTCGGTGTATAAACTCATAATTAAAAGTAAAGGAATACATGTTTAAGCGTTTCTTGAACTCTACTCCTAAAAGAAAGGGCAAAACTTAAAAATTATTGAAACTTCTCTTTCTTTAATCAGAAAATACCCAAAATAAGGATTTGTTTAAGTCGGGTGTATGCTCTTTCATAAACAAAATGTTTGTTAAAACCATGTGAATCATGTTTTCAAGAATCTCGAATCTTAAGGAGGGGGGAAAGGGGACAATTTTTACAAGTTTCAAATTTCCAGTTTCATGTTTATTACAGATTATTCTTGCCATGCTGAAAACTGACATTTCTGCTAGTATTGATATAATTTAATTATCATTTATTTTCTTCTACTGATTTTCCTCAGTTTGTTCTGTTAATGTTCTGTTGATAGTGTACCCTCTGCAGCCTTGAATCTGGCATCACGCAGTATGCCAGTTTTAGACTGTTCTCGTTTTTTGACATATTTTATGATTATTTTTCCATGCCACCTACATATTTACTTGACAGCAATGCCCAGATGGTCTATTTTTATTAACGAATACGCATGTTGCTCCATTTCCTTTGTAACCAAACCCAAGGAACGTAAGGATCTTAATTCAACATTTTGGATTTAGTCCCTGGAAAGCAGTCTAGGTTTCTGTGAACAGAAGTGTACACACGAGTTTGTTGCTTATATTCAAACTGTTCCTAACCAATGATAAAATAGTTTTGCTTCAGTTAACCAGAAATGTTGTTAAACATCAAAGATCAAAATCGATTTATCTTTTCTTCCTGGAAGGCAAGCTTCTCTGCAGAAGCGAGTGTAGTCAACTGTTGATAAGAGGCTAAAGAAACATGCTTGTGGCTTTTCTCTCTTTGTGCGTTTTCTGCTTTTAAGCTGTGCAAAGTTCTATAAGGTATATTACCTGTGCCGTCAGAAACATAAATTGATCAGTAAACTGGTTCCAAAATCTCTCGAGAAGTTTTCCTCATTTGCTAAAGGTAGAAGGTCAATGCAAACTAGTAAATTATGTAGTCTATTTAGTTCAAAGGTACGGTCTGAAGACTTAACTACATATTATTGTAAGATAAAACAAACGCTATGAGAAAGAGAATAGAACACACACACACAACGGTTTCCTTCTTAAAACCGCTATATGAATCAAAAATCCTGTAACATTAAATGCTGGAGGAACACTCCAAGAAAATAAGGTTTGTTTCTTAGAGGAAACTAAAATACTCTGTCCAACTATTGAGTAAGGACATTACGTATGTACAGGGGATCAAGTTTTCTAAGATGGCATCGATTCAGGAAAAGACAGTGCATGGCGAGTTAAAAATTTCATATTTTAATGCGGAAAGTATTCCAAACAACGTTTTGAAAAACCGCATCAATTGGAAACAAGCTTCCAGAGATGGTACAAGTTCAAGGGAATGGAAACGTAGTAGATTTGCCACGTAGTGGGGCATCCAGAATAAGCGAAAACGTGGTGATACTGGTGAATGCAGTGCATCGAGAGAGCTCAGTTAAATAATTTTAATAACGGTTTTTTGGCTGTGGAAGTAGCGGAGTCTATGTAGCATACTATCGTAAGTAAGAAAATAAAAGCAAAACCAGGTTGATGTTTGTGCAGAGTGTGATGATAGAAGAAGAGTGCGACGTGGGGAGGAACTTTCTGAATTAATGATATGATTATGATAATGTACTTAATGTCTCTCATTATCTTCCCAGATAAGACTACCACGCTTCATGTATCTCAAGAAATGAATCGATATAATTGTCAAATTTGGGAGTTGGCAACTCAAACGAGTTCAAAACCCCTAACCGGAAATGGTCCCGAGGTCACTGTGTGTGTGTGGTGTTCTATTTCAATGTACTATCTCATTTGTCCTTTGTCTTCACGAAGAACACTATGAATGGCCCACCTACCTCAACATCTACATACATTCCTTTCTCCGAATCTTAATGATCATTAATAGTGTCCACTTTCAGCGAGACAGGGCCCCTTCCCCCTTGCTTTACCCTTGAAGTTGGACAGTTCCTTATTGATCACTTTGAAAGCAGATGGATTAGCTGAAAAAGAGCTACACTTTAGCCAATATTGCCTTCAGACTTTAGAGCATGCGATTACTAGCAGTGGGACCACATCAAATGCAGGCGTATACACAGAAGCCTCTTAAGTCTGATAGGCTGAGTTGCCTCAAACATAAGATAAGTGATGTAATTCGCAACAATCTGGAAGATAGCCGTCAAAATGTAATTCTTGAATTCAAAAGATAGTAGTAAGAGTCTTGGGATTGACTGGTGCTCAGCTTCAGGTCTAGTGATGAATCCAACACGTCAAACATAAAGTTTCAACGTTCTCCTTGAAACAAATTTTATTTCGTTGAGGTATACCTCTCACTTGAAAGTTACATATTTCTGAAGATCTTTTGAGCACTTTTTATATATCGTATCGTAATTTGCTACACATACAACGGTACGTTGTATACTCGTATTGTAAATCTGTACTGTCTTGTAATTCTGGGTTATAAAATATTTTAAATATGTACTAGGCTGGCTGGTTGTTTGTACTATTAGAAGAAGAAAAAGAAAAGATATGTTAATTATAATGTTAATGTAAAAAGATATTCAAGTGTTTTAAATAATGAGATTGTTAATACGTGGTTGGCAAGACAACTATATATAAACAAGATATAAAAATAAAATGGAAAGATTATGGTAGATGAGTTCGTCATTTTAAAGGTTCAATAGTAAAATAATATTTTATAAAGAACCAGTGGATATATTATTTATCGTTGTACACATAATCTTAAAAAGATGCAGTTTTTGAAAAGTTGGATCGCTAAATGCGATAGATCTATTTTCATAATTTATTACCAAAGCGAGCTATTTTTATAACAGAACATAATGTTTCATTATTTTTGCTTCCTGACAGAATGGTAAAGTTTCGATTTCACATGTAGTTAAAGCTCTGATGAATTCCCTCGAAAATTTCACGTCTCTCTTTGATATATATTAGGGTCGCAAGAACAGAGTGTACTACGGATTGCAGACCTATTGCTGAAGAGCGGCAGTACAATTGACGACAAAGAGACCATATTCTCCTCGACATTTTATTCCATCTCTTAAGAAAGAGTCTCAATAAGCTTTCATACAAATACAAGACCTGAGCTTACTTTTCGGAAACTTACGCTTATCCTTAAGATTAATCAATTGCAAAAAAACAATTTCTCGCTGTTTATTATTGTTTTTGCTCTACAGTGAAAAACGTTAAAACTTAAAATGGTTGATTTTTATCTATTTCTTTTTTGAAAATGAAATTTTCCAATTTAACGTCTCACAATTATGCCTATTAGGCTAAGGGAGACGGATCATTAAGGCAAGAGAATGATGATGGAATAATTGGTGGAATGAGAATGTGGGGGGAAACGGGAGTACCCCGAGAAAACCCACGGAGACAATGTTGTCCACCACAAACTTATTGGGCGGTGATCGAACCAGAGACCCCATGCACCAGAGGTAAGCGCTCTACCACTGAGCCATCGTGGCCCCACTCTCTTTTTGAATAACACTTCCATTAACGAATTCCATTTCTAACTTTTAATCTTATACATTTTGGCCAAAATTCATGGTGATCCGTTAAGAGTCTTCATCCCGGCGAAATTAAAATACCGCTAATTTTACAGTAATTATGTGATATCTTTAAATAGATAAAAGATAATTGAAATATGGAACAAGAGCGCCCTAGACAATATTATTTTGCGTGAGATACCGTTATCACAAGTCACCTAGTGACTTTCCGTTTTCAGCTGTTTAGAAACGCGAAAATAAATGCCGATTTTCAAAATGGCTCGAAATCCAAAGCAGATAAGTGAGTCGTGATAACGGTTTCTCATGTAAAATAATATTGTCTAGGGCGCTCTTGTTCCACATTTCAATTATCTTTTATCTATTTGAAGATATCACATAATTACTGTAAAATTAGCGGTATTTTAATTTCGCCGGGATGAAGACTCTTAAGTAGTTCTTGAGATTTTTGCCTCCCGGATGGACACAAGGACAGACAAGGTTAGGGATGGTATCGAGACGAGACGAGACGAAACTTTGTACAGTCTCGGTCTCGTCTCGGTTGATAAATAACGGTCTCGGTCTCGGTCTCGTCTCGAGTAAAAAATCACAGTCTCGGTCTCGGTCTCGTCTCGGTAGACAGATGCTTGTCTCGATCTCGGTCTCGGTCTCGAGTACCAAATCTCGGTCTCGTCTCGAAAGTCTCGAAAGTCTCGAAATAAATAGTGTGAAATTAAAATAGTGAAAGTATTATTCTCGTACAGTCTGTCGTTTCCGCTTATTTTTTCCTTTCATTTCGACTTAGAATTATGGTATGGTGTACCTCTTCATAGCTAATTTGCTAGTGCTAATGTTTTTATTCCAGGTTCAATGATCAGTGTGTATATCACCCTAAAACCCTAATAGAACCCATATTTCACTTTCAGCAATAGATTTTGTCTCATATAGCCTCAGAACTGCCTATACAATTAAACTCTATTAAATTAACTCCTTCCTTCGAATCAGAATTGTTCAATACCTCCTAACGGATAACGCAACACATAGCAGCACGAATGTATTTAATCGTACCGAAATTGAGACTTTAGAATTTCTCATTATTCAATACATTCTGCTTTGACTGTAATTTTAAAAACAGAATATAACGTGTAAAGTATTACTACAATATACGTATTTTGTTTGAAATTGATGAAATGCTTTATTACCGTTTCACATCTCCGTGTTAATTTAACACTTTATAACACGAACGTCCTGAACCTTGTGGTGAGAGCTACTACACTCATCTTTGCTATGTGAGGTCTCGAGTTGGATCACAAAACAAGTTAGATTCAAAGTCCGATGTTTCGCATAGTTCGCGTCTCATTTTAAGTGCATTCTGTTCTTATACTAGTTCATAAGGTCGTAATGCATTACGTAAGCACATATCCAGTGCCGTAACATAGATTAATCTTATTCTTGAGCTCTCAACGGTGCATGCAATCTTTATTTGAGAAAACTAATCTTGCGTTTATTACGTTGAAATTTTATAATATATACATATTATATAAGTATATAGGTAATTCGAGTTATCTGTATCTATTTTTTCTCACTCGCCAAAACAAGTGATTCTTAACTTTTTAGTTTTCTTTTGTATTAATTTTCGTAGTTTTGCTGCAACATAATGGATTGAATAGTCAAAAATACTTTTTTTCGCTCTATGATTTTCATTTAATTTTGGATCCATTTTTACCCTACCTTACCTAGTAAAAGTTATATATTTAGTCTTAGTTGAGGAACCAGTTTTTCGCTTCTGTAAAATTACGAAATTATGACTTGGTTTAGTCTACCTCCGAGGTCCAGATATAATAAAATATCACCATCATCATAATCAACCATTATCAATCCATTGCTGGATGAAGGTCTTTCCAAGTCCTCTCCACAACTATCTAATGGGCAATTCTTTTGCAAGTTACTCCTCCAGTGGCTCTTGATTTCGTCACACCTTCTTGTATGCGGAGGTTTCCTAGGCTGTTTTCGTCTCGTGGTATCCAGTCTAGAATTGTTGTTGTCCGTCCATCATAATTTCTTCTTGCAATACGTCCAGCACACTTTCCAGCTCATATTAAATTATTTCATTAGCACCATCAGTATTCATTTCTATATATTTGGGCTACAAATAGTTCGAATTCGCTACTTTCGGAGTACAGACACAATACTTTTTAATCTTCAGATCTGACAACACTGACTGAATGATTTAAATCAACACAATGTGAGGACCTCCATTTGGTCTAGCGGCTAGAACTCTTGATTTCGGTTCGCGTGGTCCCGAGTTCGATTTCCGGTAGGGGTAAAGTTGAACGACCGGAGTGGTTCGGATTCCACTATAATCATTAGCTCCACGTCTCCTGTAGCCGCGCTAGCATAACTGTGGGACGTTAAACTAAAACAAAACAAATCAAAAGTGAACACTGGGTATTACTAACTGTAAGTTCTTGAATAATTGCATATAGTTATATGGTATGGATCGAGTTTGAGGTGGTCGGTGGTCAAACTAAAGCAAGTGAAATGTAATTAGGGTGCAATTAGAACTTTTAATTAAGCACGATCTTAATCTAAAATGTACACCAGGCCTAAGGCTTAAGGGGAACAACTAGTGTTACTGAAAATGTATCAGTTACATTTAATCTCAGTTACAATTTGCATTTACATGTATTGCTGAAACGAAGATTTAAACATTAACATTATAAGTAGCCCAAATACTATGAAAAACATCGTCTCTTGAAAGCATTCTTGCACCATAAAACAAATTACGAGTAATTTTAAAATATTTTGCAGTTTATCTACGTTATTTGCACATATTTAGAATAACATTTAGCTATTTAAGTGGGTAACACTGCTTAAAATAATGTAACTGCGACTTGTTGTAATTAAAACCATCAAAAACTGTTGTAATGTTATAGAAGCACAGGAAAGCAATAATCATTATAAAAATTTAATAAAAATGCGTTATATTAAGCAGTATAACAATCACTACCAATGTGTTTAGTATCTCTGAAACGATTTGAAATAACAATTGTTGTAAATGGCGTTATAAGCATTTAAGTCTTTTGGAAGCATCTGCATGATGAGACGTGATATGTCAGCGCGTTTTCGAAGTAAAATCTTTAGAAACATTTAAATTTTCCGTTTCTTGTAACTTTGTTCCTTCATTCATTCGAAATATATTAAACCATGATCACAGTATTTGACGCTAAGGTACAGTTCATGCGCATTGCACCGTCCATGCCATTTGAGTTATTGGAGATTTCCAACCTATACTAAATAATGTATGGGCTATTGTGGTTTTGTTAAATAACTAAATATGTAATACTTTACGTAGCGCAATTTGAGAAACTACAACTTTATTTTGCTTTAGCAACATTGCTTGTTTATCTAGTGATATTGCAGAGCATCAAGAAGAATTTCCCAACTTGGTACAAAATTTCAGCATTTTTAATATATATATATATATATATAGCAGATCCTAGGGGAGGGCTATAGGGACTATAGCCCCCTTTAACGCTCAGGTATGCACTGGATAAAATGGGCTTCAATCCTACTTTCTTTACACTGGGTAAAGCGGCAAACCATGGTTTAGCCCCTCCCTTGATCATATACTGTGTCCGCGGCTATATATATATATATACAGGATGGCCCATTTTAATCTTTCCACGGGGATATCTCGAAAACGGTTGAACATAATGAACCGAACAAAAACTCAAATGCCATGGGGCACACCGAATAGTGTTGTCGCGGCGCCTCCCGTGGCCGCCTTTCATGGGGTACCAGGGTCAAACTTTAAAATTTTAAATGGAAACATGGGGCGAGTAATACCTCGTTCCATAGATATTTAAAAAGTAAAACGTGTTGTAGCAAAAGATTTTTCACTTCGCTCACCGTTTTCAAAATGGCCGCCAAGACATGGAGCCTGCATCAGATAAAACGTCCAGTACCACTAGCCCTTTAATATGTAAATAGTTGGAGATAAATGAATAGAATAAAACTCGTATAGGAAAGCACAGAGGGTATTTATCATTCCACGGCTCGAATACAATGCAACGGAGAAAAAGATTATTAAAGTATAATTCACATGATGCAAAAGAGGAAATGATAGAAAATGATCTTTCCGACCTCTGTCCGTAAGTAAGTGAAGCGGGAATGAATGGTAAAATATCAAATGAGAACCTCACTTTTTATTTGCAATATATATGGTTTGTCTGAAACACTTGTGTATACAAATGACTGGTACTATAATGAATAAAAGTAAAGTGAAATAAGGTGAATAAAAATAAGGTGAAATTCAAGTTTAACAACATTTTACTCGCCCCTTCGGCTCTGATAATTTAACGCATTGCGTGCAAGATTTTTGGGACATATCTGCATCAGTATGTACAGTTTCGTTACTAAGGATCACAACTGAAATTACCGTTGAAAGTTATTCGGAATGTAACTGTGGACATCTCAGTGAAACTCATATTCTATCAAGACATAGACACATGCAAGACACATGCAAGAAGACATAGAAGGAAAAGAAGCGAACCAATATCATGCAGACGACTGTTGAACAAAACCAATGTTTGTAAACATTGTTCTAAAATTGCATTGTTCGACAAATTGGTTTTGCATTTCAGTTGATTCATTTTTGCATCAAACTATTGCCTGCAATCAAAATGGAAGGTACCATTTAACAAGAATTTTACATACTTTATCCGATTACAGAGACGTTTATCTCTATAAAAACACATTTCAAATAACTTTGTTTCGTAGATACAATTTGCAAAAACTAAGGCTCTCATTTGCAATTTCACTGATCCTTCGCGCTTCACTCACTTACGAAGCGAGGTTGGAGCGATTGTTTTCTAGGAGTTAGATTTGTTTCTTTCCATTATGACACTTTCACTCTAATAATCTTTTCGACTGTTGCAACATTCCCGAGCTATAGAATGATAAATGCCCTCTGTGGTCTCCTATTCGAATATTTGTTCTGGTGTTTTCATATTAGTGATACTGGACGTTTTACCTGATGCAGGTACCATGTCTTGGTGGTCATTTTGAAAACGGTGACCCATATGAACAATCTTTTGCAACAGCACTCTTTAGTTTTTAAAGATATGTCGAACGAGGTATCATTCACCGCATGTTTCCATTTACAATTTTGAAGTTTCGCCCTGGGCCCCCATGAAGGGTGGCCCTGGGAGTCTCCGCGACAATATCAATCGATGTGCCACATGACATTTTCTGTTTGAGTTTCTGTTCGGTTCATTTATGTTCAACCGTTTTCATATTAGTGGTACTGCACGTTTTACTATATCTGATAGAAGCAACATGTCTTGGCGGCCATTTTGAATACAGTGCCGATATGAAAGATCTTTTGCCACAACGCTTTTTAGTTTTACAAGATCTATCGAACGAGGTACCACTCACTCCTTGCTTCCATTTAAAATTCAAGTTGGGCCCCGGGAACCCATGCAGGGCGGATCTGGGTGGCACCGCGACCATATATATATATATATATATATATATATATATATATATATATAGAGAGAGAGAGAGAGAGAGAGAGAGAGAGAGAGAGAGAGAGAGAGGAGAGAGGGAGGGAAAGAGACAGGGAGAGAGAGAGAGAGAGAGTGAGAGAATTCTATTCGCATCAGCAGTGGATTTTGTTTCGAGAGAGGCTTGAGGAACGAGTGAGAAACATTTGCGTTGTACGTGCAATGCAAAAAAATTATCACAAATTTATTTCGGGAGGGGTTTGAGCCCGATAACTACCCCCTAAATACGCCACTGTACATCAGTCAACCGTTCTCATATTATCTAACACAGCAACGAAACAAATTTTGAGTGAAGGAAATTTTAGTATTTATCTATATCAATATTCGAGACGAGACCGAGACTTTCGAGACTGACCTAAGTCTCGTCTCGGTCTCGTCTCGATTTATAGAGGTCTGTCTCGGTCTCGGTCTCGTCTCGGTATTTAAAAGTCCGTCTCGGTCTCGGTCTCGTCTCGGTATATAAAGGTCCGTCTCGGTCTCGGTCTCGTCTCGTTAAATCGAGACGAGACCGAGACTAGTCTCGGTCTCGGTACCATCCCTAGACAAGGTAAATATACAAACTAGTTCTGATAAACGTAATTCATTAAAAAAATTGAAACAGGTCGTGAAAAGGCTTAAAGGAGAAATAAAATTCAAAACATAAAATAAAAATTAAATAGACTACGCAAAAGCTAAGGGAGAGCCGAATGAGTATACAATTAGTGGATGGTATTGAAATAGAAAATTGTTACGTGAAGACAAAGAAGTTAGGAAACGACTGTGCTGCATTAAGGTTTCTTAGTTGGCGGCAAGTGATCTGCCAGTAATGTCGTACTACCTGAAGATGATTACGGTTTACTCCCAGCTACTATGACTAACTAATAAGGTTTTACTTTCTTCTCGAAAATGTTAAATGGGGAACCGTAACATTAATTCATGGTCTGTTGATCAAAATATCTTTTTTTTTCTCAACTCATTCTGAAACCTACATAAATATGAACAGGCTTATATGTATGAGCAGTAGTGTTGTTAAGTGTTATGTTTATTTCCAGACTGAGAAGGCGTCTCGAGTGCTATTTCTATGGAAAACGGAGGTAGAAGAGCAGCGGGAACGAGCGGCCGATATGCGACACAGGAATGAAGCACTCGTTTACAACATCCTCCCGCCACACGTTGCTGCACACTTCATGGGAAATCGAAAGCGGAAACACGAAGAGCTCTATAGTCAAAGCTATGCTGAAGTTGGCGTTCTCTTCGCTTCCATGCCAAACTTTTCAGGTAAGAATCAAATGTTAACAGGAATATTTACTATTAAAGCATATGCATATGTGACGATCACTCCTGTATTCATACTCTTGTTTTATCAGTAACACTTCTATTTTGTCTCTCTTTTCATGCAATTTATTTTACTTCTTGTTTTGTAGCTTGAATACCCGTCGATCACATGGGGAGAATAGGTTGATAAAAAATGTTTCAACCCTTTCCACTACAGCCTTACGATGCGTATATGAATCAAAATAGAATTATAAAATCCCAATTCGTTACAAATGCTAATTATATTCAAAAATTTGATTTTTAAACGATGCAGCCATTATTCTTTGTGAAAAATGTAACTTCCTTCCCTTCTTAGAATACATAATTCAATCAAAGTGTAATGATAAACATCCAGTTCAACCCAAGAGCCATATTCCAAAATTCTTGTTAAATACTTCATTCATTTCCTCATTTTCGCCATTTTATAAGCAAACAATTAAAATATTATAGAAATTGCCACCTTTCCTACCCCTTAGAAGCGGAATTTTCTGAAACTCTAGGAAAAGTTTTAACTTACTTTTAGTAATATGTTATGTACGGAAATTCATGTGTCTAACTTGAAAGATTAGGGAGATACTAAAAAAAATAGTTAGAGGGGATAATAAATCTTCCTTTGAGATTCCAGACTCCGGTCAACGTAGAGAGCGGGATGATCGTAATGTCTATTGAGGACAATGCTGCTAGTACCTAGTTTGAAGTTAGTCGAACTTCACGATGACAGTAGTTGTGTGTGACAATCAGTTGAAAGTGGATCGCGATTTGTAAGTGCAATGCCGAGATAATGCAAGCAAGGCTATTGTGCAATTAAGTGACTTTGACTGTAACCACAGGCCGGATGGATGGTCTTCCACGAAACTGTCGCTCGTGTGGATCGTAACGTATCCGTGTCAATCGGTTATGTGGAAGGTAGGAGACAGAGAGTAAGGATAGAAAAATCGTTTTGGGCCACCTTAATAAACACGATCGTATCCACGATTTATTAACTGACAGAGCAGTAGAATTAGAGCCATTGTTTCCTCCGTGTGATCGCACCACAATCGATTGTTGGATGAAAGTCAACGTTACCAACTTCCCCTTGCATGATTACCTCTGACGCCTGTTCATCCCTGAGAAATTTTTGGTGATATTGGAACAGACCTCACTGCAGAAGCGAATGGAGGGTTGTGGTATCCATAGATGAGAACACTTCCTACCTTGTACACGTGACGTCAATGCCATTACGTATGCAGGTGAATAGGATAATCCAGTGTGTGTTTGCATTCTCCATACAGATCCACACCTGGCATTCTGGTATGACAGCAAATAAGTTACTCATCCTACTTTCCTTTGATCTTCATTTAGAGCATGTGATAGAGAGTCGTGAATCTCGCCCAGCCTTCTACTTTACCTGGCACATTCCGAAGTTACATTTTCCAGCACGATTACACGTGTTTCTATCAAGGGTGGATCCAGGACGGACTTCTGGGGGGCGGTGGGTTGTAATACTGCTACTTAGAGCTACTTTTAAGAGCTCCAAACTCTGGGATGGCCTTATTTACAAATAAGAAAGTTTCGTCTTCTGGGTGGGCGATCGCCCCCCCCCCCCTGGTCTCTATATCGTTAGACTAATCCAACGTTCTCTATGCAGTACATGTCTTCTACCCTAGTCTAAGCCAGTCTAAGCTCGTAAGCCATATCTCCGTCTCTGGACTTATCACCTATCACCTTATTATTGTATATTAACTTCAGGCCGCTTACGTGAACTTCTACTGGGTGAAAGGCTTTGCATAGACATAATGCGCGTATCCCAAAATTATCCTCGAGCTTTGGTGCCTTCAGCGATATCTTACTTTGAATTCATTCTTTAGCTTCTGATATTGCGGCTAAATATTACAAGAAAAATTTGCCATTGTGTAATCATATATTCAGTGTATGTCTTATAACTTAGACACAGAGTTTAGGCTCCGCTTTATTTTCTCTTGTCCCGCAGTCCCTCTGCCGACTGAAACGGATTATATTTTCAGTCACGAAAAATGTGTGATTAAATTGTACGTAAGGACAGGTTTGAAGGTCTATTTTGTGAAGGAGACCATCGCTGAAAAGAGCCAAGCCAGAACATGAGCAGAGAGTAACATTAAAGTTCGTGACTTACACTATATTGCCAAATTTCTCATAGGTATCAATCACAGTTACAGACTACAAACTAAAATAACTAAAATTTTGTTCAGTCGTTCCTCATTCCTATGTCCGTTCTTCTTCTTAATTAATTTTTCGTTTTAATTGGGAAGATACACGATTTTGTAACTACATTGTAAAGCCTTCTCTGCTTGTCAAAGTAGTTGATTTTACCACTACCATTTTAATAACTTGCTCCGAAATTCGATATAATTGAAGGAGCAGCAGACATGTGTCAAAAATTTAACCAAAACTGGGGTATCACAAAGCCATAGCGTTAAATTAAGTCATTTTTTTATTGTTGACATATTTTCCTAAGTAGATGTCTATTTGACATCCACTGCACACATGTGTGCTGTATGAAATGGGATAAGTTATGAATAACAACTTCTGCCAAAGAGAATCTAAAATCAACCAGAATGCAGTTTAGTGGAAGTGAATGTTTTGTTTTGTTTTTTTTTTTTTTTTTTCTCGATTTGTGGACTGGAATCTATGATTAAAATGTAGAAAGCAACTTGAAATCATGTTAAGTTTGAAGTCAGTGTTTCTTTCAGAAAAAAAATGCTTTGGGAGGGACACATATTATTTTCACACATATTCTATTTTTATTAAATTATAGACGTATTATGTTGGTCTCCTCCGGGGGCACTCTCAGAGCTCTGGGGAACAGTGCCTCTCCAAAAACATGTCTGAAAGAAACACTGCTAACGTTGTTGACAAAGCAGATAATTCAGAAAATATTTTACTTTAAATATATTCTTCTCGGGTTCAAACCCTGCTCCCGCCAAGTGAACTTTGTGGTGGACAAACATCGTGTGCGTGGGTTTTCTCGGGGTTCTCCCGTTTCCTCCCACTTTCTTCATTCCACCATTTCATTCATTACTCATCTTCATCGTCTCCTTTAGCCTAACCGGCATAACCGTGGGACGTAAAACTCAAAAATTTCATTTCATTTCAAATATATTCTTCTTCTCCATTGTATGCACCTGAGGGTGACAAACATGCGTAATTCAACTTTCAAGTTATGTTCTAAAATTTTAAATTAGAAACAACTTATTTTGGCACTAACATTTTGTAAGTAATAAAATAAGCCAATTGTTGATACTCAAATGTTTCCATATGGTTTCCGTGGTACCAAAACTTACAAATAGAGAAAATCAGTAAGCGTTATAAAGCGTAAAATCAGTGGTGGATTTAGAAGGTAAAACTTGGGGGCCAGGCAGAACCAAGGCTATGATAGGTATAGACTTTCAAACATACATAAATAATAACTTATATTATTTTGTTACTCAAAAAACTGATGGATCTAGGTCCCCCAGCCCCAGACTAGATCCGCCATTGCTTGAAATATGATGAGATACAGTAGTAATGGAATTTCATCATACTTTCACTCAGGAACTTTCTTAACCAATTCAAAGCCTTCTTTGTCAACTTATTGTGAGCGTGTGTGTACATAAGGGAAAGAAAAGCGAAGAAAACAGCATCTTTTCGAATGGAATACGTGCTACAAGTCAGATGAAAGGAATTCCCAGATGTCGAAGTGCAATGTGATGATAGCCGTTCTCTCGTAGCTGCAGTTCAAACCAAGGAGAAGCCAAGCAAGATGTCTATCGATCGTTGCCTTGCCTATAAAGATACCACGAAACGCGGTTGCAACCAAGGCACGTAGATAAGTGTCTTATTAGATCTTGTTAAGTCGCGGCTGTATAAAACTTACAATAGGCTTAGCGAGTTTCTCTCACTTCCACCGAAGATATATAGTAAGTTTAAGAGAGAGACTACGAAGAGCTTAGTTATCATTGAAACCGTTGTTATACCATGAGATAACCCATCAAATAACAACCTTTCCTAAATATTGAAGTATACTTTGATCATTACCTTTATGTTATGTAGCAGAGAAAAGGAACTACAAACTTTGACTACATTAATAAGATTACTTAGACTACCGCTCTCTAATGTATCTTGTTTTGATAGTCAGTAGATCAATGCTGAGCTCAAACTCTGCTAACTTATTTTGTTGTAATTATACTATATAAATGTATCTTAACTATATATAAAACTACAGCTGACATAAATTAAAGGAGTACTTCCGGTTGACGTGGAAAGTTGAAATTTGGCATGATTGTAGCTTTCCGAGAGTAACCAACAGGAAAATTGTCAAAAGTGAATATTTTTAATTTTTAGGGGGTCTAAAGCAGGGATGAAGAATTTCTCCATGTTATTTAAATGGGTGTTTTTTTTGGACTTATTGTCTCATGTTTTAAGTAGTTGGAATTGGAATAAAACCTTGAAATTCGGTATGCTTGTACGTTTTCATTTACGTTAACTAAGTAAATAAGTAAAAATAAAAATTTTCAACTGTAGAGTGGTTTTATGGGAAACTGAAAAATCTTTCCCATGTTATTTACATGGAACACCTTTTACACCCCCAAATTATTAGGCACTTCCTGTAGGGCTACAATGATTAAATTTGACTTGATTGTAGCTTTTCGTGACTAACCGACAGAAAAATTGCCAAAAGTTAATATTTTTAATTTTTAGGGGGTCTCAAGGGGAGGTGAAGAAATTTTCCATGTTATTTAAATGGATCTTTTTTGGAGCTACACGGTGTATAATCTCATATTTTAGGTACTTGGAATTGGAATAAAACCTTGAAATTCGGTATGCTTGTACGTTTTCGTTAGCGTTAACTAAGTAATTCGCTAAAAATAAACATTTCCAACTGTACAGTGGTTTTATGGGGAACTGAAAAATCTTTTTCATGTTATTTATATGGGACATCATCTACACCGCAAAATGTTTAGAATGATGAAATTTCGGCAGGATTAGAATGATGAAATTTTCATGATTGTAGCCTTCCGGTACTAACCTACAGAAAAATTGCCAAAAGTGAATATTTTTAGTTTTTAAGGTGTTTAAAGGGGAGATGAAAAAATTCCCATGTTATTTAAATGGGGGTTTTCTTGGGATGCAAAATCTTAATTTTTTAGACAGTTGAAATAGGAAAAGGAAGTTCAAATTCGGTAAAATTGTGGTTTTAAGAAGTGTGAGGCCGTAGGCAGAGCAAAGGCGCGGATGTTGGGGCGAAGTCGCCAGCTGGGCAAATTCAGGAAATATGAACAGCAAATGCACGAAATTCACTGTTGATGCAAAGGCTGATACATAAGAGATGCAAGGCCGTAGGCCGAGTAAACGCGGAGGTCTGGGGGCGGAGCCCCCAGCTAGTCAAAGGGTAGTATATATATATACAGGGTGCGGCCCGTAAAGTGAACACATAAAATGAAATGTAATGTTTTGAATATGATTAACTACAACACATAAATGAAATGTAATGTATTGAATATGACTTCTCACCTTCACAGCAGCCTTCACAGCAGGTGCTGAAAGTGTCCCCCGCCCACTTCAACACACATATGAGCACGATTGAGGAGATTCATATGTACCCTTGTCAGTTCTTGTGTTGTAATGCTATTGGTGACATCCTGGATCCTGGTCTTGAGTTCTTCAATTGTGTGTGGATTTGTTTCGTATACTCTTCCCTTTAACAGTCCCCATAAGTAAAAGTCACACGTGGACAAGTCTGGTGACCGAGGAGGCCACAAGCCTTTGCTGATTGTCTTCTCTGGTGTAAACATCTCATGCACAAGGGACAATGATGCAACTGATGTGTGGCATGTTGCACCGTCCTGGTGAAAGTAACACAACTGACGCTCCTCTTCGGTCAAGTGTGTATAAAACTGCTCCAGGATTCCCATATACACGTCACTGTTCACTGTCGTCTCAAAGAATATTGACCCAATAACGCGTGTGGCGGAAATGGCACACCAAACACCAATCTTCTCATCATGCAAGGGTACCTGGTGGATTGCGTGTGGATTTTCTGTCGACCAATACCGGTTGTTTTGAGAATTTACGTACCCAGACAGGTGGAACCACGCCTCGTCTCTCATGATGAGCATTAGTGGATCCAAGAAACCACTGGCAACATTGCTCAACAGCCATGAACAGAAATGCACCCTCTTCTGCAGGTCAGACTCCTTCAGTTCTTGCACAACACTTATCCGGTACGGTTTTAACTTCAGTCCCCTTAAAACACGTCTGCAATTTCTCTCACTCGCATGAACCTGTTGACTCAATCTCCTGGTTGACTTTCGAGGACTTCTTGTCATTATCTCCTCCACCTGCGTCTTTAATTCAGGTGTGCAGACAGATGGTCGTCTGTTCCTGGGAGCATTTTGAACCGATCCTGTACGCCGCCATTTTTCAATCAATTCCTGAATGGTGCTTTTTGCTGGCACAGAACGTCCTGGAAATATTTCCCGAAACAAATTCTTTGTTTTCACAAAAGATCCAGTGAGAATGAACCCTTCAACAATGGCAACACGCTCGGGTATCGAATACGGCATTATCACACACTGACACTCACCCGGCTTAACACAACGAGGCCTTTTTCTCAACTGGTTTCGACAAGTTTCACTGGCTGCGGCTGCACGTGACTGCTGCAGGTCACGTAAGTCGACCCGACAACGACACGCCATCTCTTGGTAGGAAGGTAGATTATTTAAGTGTTGCCAAAAACACAATATACCAGAATATTACGACGGGCCGGTTTTACGTGCTGCCCCTGTATATCCAGGGTTATCAAATTTCATTCAACTTAAAAGAGAACACGTCATTTCAAGTGTCGGCATTTGAAACGAAACACTCCAAACGTTAAACATTGGACGTTAAACGTTAAAGACTAAAGATTTATTAGCTGAATGAATAAATTTATACCTGTACATAAATCTCTTTATGTTAATAGTATTATACGAAGATTAGTTGGAGCACGATTAGAAAAGACTCCATTATGGAATATGGAAGTAGAGAGTAATAAATATATCTTGAGTAAATAGTGTATGTTTGGTTTTGTACAGATGCTTAAGCTTAACTCAGGGCAAATAAACATACTCATATGAACATTGAGGTTTTCAGATGTGAATATACACAAAGAATAATTGTGGCTCAGTTACAGATTATGCGTGCACAATAATATTTTAACTGCCATGGGGGTCATCTGGGACCGGCATAGAACTTTCCGCTCAAGTCGCGTTTGTCATATGTGACCGGCGTTTGAAGAATTATAATTGAAGGTTTCATTTGGATACATGTATAAGGCCGGTGGTCATAGTTGTAGGCTTATTTTCCGTTTAGGTTCACCGGCCGGGCGTGGAGCATGACTGCATCACGCATTGCCAAGAGAAAAAATTATAGGTACTTTTTAAGCTAAGAACTTTTATACGCTAAACGTTTTATTTATTTTTATTTTAACATGCATGGCGTGAATGGCAAAATTTCAAAATTAGGGATGGCAGCCAAAGTGTTAATAAAAAGTCTTCAAGGTATTAGTTTTTTTCCTTTTTTCTTTTCTTTTCTTTTTCTTTCTTTCTTTCTTTCTTTCTTTTTTTTCTTTTTCTTTTTTTTTTTTTTTTTGGAAGAGAAAGCGAAGTTTTCCGAGAACGCTTTATAATTTAAATCGTATTCTACAAGAAAATGTTTCATTAATAACTGAGCATAACATGATTTAGTTAAAGGAATTAGAGCGAGAAAGTTTAGTACGGTGACCTGTACCCTTTACTTAAATTTTTATATACTAACGTTTTTCAATCCGTCCTCCCCCTTCCTGCCCAACTTCAATGTTGAATTTTTGAAATTTCAAAATGATATAACCCTTCCCCCTTTGTTAATGGTTTGATATCATGAAGGAATAGGCTTCTTTAACCCTTATACTATAATCTACTTAGCATGGAGATCATCACATATTTTGGGACAGGGTGTCCTAGAAGTTATATTGCTTGATATACTTGGCACCGAGACCTCACCAAAGGTGAGGGCTTGAGTTGCTACTACGAACACAATAGTGATTGATTGGTTGAATTAGAGTTCAGTGTCCCTTTCATCATCGAGATGATATGAGACGTCAACCTACTGTTTAAAGTGAAACCCAAACCACGATAATGAATTCAAATTTGAAGGCTCTCAATCTAGGAGCCGCAGCCGCGACCTCGTGCCTACTAAAGCAGCCAGGAGGATACAGAACTGTGATGTAATTTAGGAATCAACTTCAGAGACGCTGATTTCGGATGTGTGAAAGAGAAAGTTTATAGAGTAAATATTTTACGCTTGAAGAGCATTAGGATATGTAGTTCGGACACCGTAGTCAGTGACGTAACTTGGGGGTCAAACGGGACTTGTGCCCCGGGCGCCAAATTGGGAGGGCGCAAAATTAGGAAAATATTTGGGGGAGGGGTTTGGTTGGTTAGGGGGCACTAAGGCGAGTTCTTTCCACGAACGACAACTAGGTTACGTCGCTGACCGTAGCAGATCTTGATTTACGAGAGATACCCTAGCCAGAGTTGGCGTGGGTCAATGAAAACTTGACCCACGACCCACTGACCCACCACCCACCGTGACCCACGACCCACCACCCACCGTGACCCACTCTGACCCACCACCCACCATGAACCACTCTCATCCACTGTGACCTACTCTGACTACCTCCTGACATCCACTGTGAATCGTCATCAACTCTGAACACGATCCACGGCCTCTTCTGTACTGACTAAAGAGTTTACACTTGTAATAAAACAAGATTGTGAAATTGTCACTAATCGGAGTTTGAATTTCTAGTCAATCGCTCAAGCACCACTCTGTTACAATAACGGTGGATCTGACATTTACGATATATGGTAAAGTGTTTGTCAGTAAGGAAATTGAAACAGTCCGAGGTGGGGGAAATTAGTGTATGCCTAAAATATAGTTGTACTAAGAGAGTATTCTTGCACGTGTTAATTTCTGAATGCATTCCAAAAATAATTATATTCGCAGGAAAATACCCCTGTACAATATGGAAAAGGTTATGGTTTCTCAGTTCACAGTATTTTTCTCACAAAAGACTTGAAAAATCAGTTTTTCATAGTGTATAAAAGTGCTTGGGTACCCTATGTGAGAGCATCTCCATAAAGTATGTTCATAATTGTAATTTGTGTAATTACTAAAACACCACGTTAAGTTACAAATATGCATAATTGCAATTATTATGAATATTTATTCAAAGTTGTTTACCTAAAGCAAAGAAGAGACTTACTAAAAATTAGGTTCAAAGTTGAATAACACAAATAAGCCATTAGTAATACATTTTAATAACCCGTAATTTTCCACCTTAAAACAAATCTGAAATCGGGTTTATTTCCTGTTGGCCTCAAGAACTTATTCGTGGTAAATCATCCCCAGCGGAATGATGTCCATTCTTCAGCCAAGAAATAACTAGCTCGTCTACTTTGAGCTTGTCTAGCGATGATCCATTAACATTGATGAACAACAAGTTAGACAATGTTTGAGTACTTAGTCTATTTCTAATATCAGTCATCTGTAAATTCATAAGGGGAAATCCCCATTCGCACTCTGTCGTGGAAATTGATAATACTTCTACCCGATTTCTGCAACTCCTCATCGACAATCTGCTTGTTAGACTTAAGTCTGATAACGATTTTTCTCAGTCAGTTTTGAAATACTCAGCAAGAAGTATCATCTCTCCATCACCATACAACATCTTTTCCATATCGACCATGTCAGTTGGCAATGTCAACTCATGGAGAACAGAAACTTCATCTACCAAGCCTTCGATATGGAATCTTGTGAATAAATTATCAATTGAAGCCTGATAAGCTGATGATTTCTTATTTGTTTATAAATTTAATTTTTCTAATTACACATGAAGGTTTGATGCCATTACCAAGTTCCCTCCCCCGTCTAGAAAGCGTAAGGGAACGAGGTTCCTGGAAAGTGTTCAGAGGTGAATGGGAATTACCTTCCTTCTTCCCCTTCAATTACCACACTGATGTTTGCCATGTGCCAAATTACGATGAATTTCAATTAAATTATCATAGTATAATTATTTCCTTATCGATACTTTTCAGTGGCAAAAAGGATGAAATTTGAAAGTTCCAAATCAAGGTAATTAAACCAACGTAAAGGGAAAAGAAGTATAAAATTTTCCATATAATTATGCGTACAATCCGATTTCCGTGTAATTAAGCTTACAGTACTAATTTTATGCCTATTTTTCTCACAACTTAATGGGTTGATTGTCCTGTGCTGTAAGCGCTCCATATAATAAACATAAGATTCAGCAATTATTATAGTAGAAAGCAATGGATATATGAAGCCAAGCACTGTATTTTTTTTTTTTTTTTTTTTTTTTTTGTTTCTGATCTTCTTCTTAAATAACATCGATCGTTTTCGATCATTTTTACAAACCAACTCACTACCAATTTTCCATATATAGAAAATGCCCCCCACCCCCCCATAAAGGAGAATTTTTTAAAAATGCTAGGACATATTCTGTTTATTTTCAATAAAGAATTAATACACTGAATTTCAGTTCCGTAAGTTTAATCGCGTGCGAGATACTAATTTTTTTTTTCGCAAAAATTCGGATCCTCAGTACCTCCTTAGGATATTATGCATTATAATGAAAGCAATATAACATCCCAGTTTGGATTATGGCCTAACTATATACCAAAAGTAATTTCATTTGACTTTGCAATTTGACCGTGATGATCAGGCACACATAGTTACATTCATTTTTTATATAATAATTTATATATTACAGTGATTCAAAAATGTATTTTTTTCCAGTAGTTAGCTCCTCTAAAAACTCAGAGGTCTCGAAAGCCAAGTAGTAGTATAAGTCCTATTGCTATTATTACTATTAAAAATATCAATATCCAAAAGTGCCTGAAGTTCATTTTTCACTTGGTTAGATGTACTCACCTCAGGTAAGTAGATAGAAACAAATGGTAAAGGAAGGGAAATGAAAATCTTGAAAGTAAAACGAAGACAAATTTACCAGTCTTCAGAAGATACTGTTTACAATGCAATGAGCAGAGTCGGTTGATAGATCATACTGAGTCGGTGGGTCGCAGTGAGACACGGTGGGTGGTGGGTCGCAGTGAGACACGGTGGGTGGTGGGTCGCAGTGGGTCATGGTGGGTGGTGGGTCACAGTGGGTCACATGCTGTTGACCCACTGACCCACTCAGAAAACTTGACCCACCGACCCACTCCATCTCAGCAGCCCATGGCTGCCGAGTTCATCCTCCCAGAACTTGTATCTGTTCCCAAATTTGTAACTGTTATCAACAACAGGGAAAGTTGGGTAAGGATAGCGAGACAAGTGTAGTGTTCGTGTTGCCAAAGTACATAAACAATATGATTGAACAATTAATTTTCTTTCGTTTCTCGTTTAAAATTCTACTTGTCTAAAATTCTTGTTTCTTGTTTAAAATTCTAAATTTGTTTGAAATTCTGTTTAACATTATTACCTTCTCTGCAATGGAGCAGAAGTTATGAAATAGATAAGTAATGATAATGAGACCAATGTTTTAATAAAACTACTCATGCTCAAGACACTTATATTCTAGTGTAATGTCTTATTCTTTTCTGAACCTGATTCTATTTCAATTGTTCAAAGAAATGTTTCTATATTTCCGAGAATCCAAAAGAAAATTGTCACATGACAAGTTATCCAACTAATAGTGCAATCTAGTGTCCATTTAAACAGCAGCACAAATCTCTCTTCAGCATTGGAGGGGGGAACGGGTAAGACCGTTCCCATAATTTTCTTTTTTCAAGCGATGTTCAAAATATTTATGAAGTTGAAAAACAATGTAGTGGAGGATCAGGGGAGCAGAGTTGTCTTTAACATTGGGAGGCGGACAAATTTGAGGCTTACTCTGGGGAAACATCAATTTCATTTCACTTTCATTTAAGGCAACTGGACATAAATCATCACATTTCTCCCCAAAAACGACATTTTAAATCTGATTATTGGGGGGACAGTCCCCCCAATTACAAGATTGGAGGGGACATTTCCTCTTCATTCCTCTGGATTTACGCTATTGCATTTAAGCTTGTACCTAGGTATTCTCAACGAAAACATTCCGTTATAAAAATAAGAAATAACATGATAAACTACATGTCTATTGAAAAAACATTCATTCTAAAAAGGTTAAATAACGTAAAACCTAACGCATAGATTTGTTCTATTTATCTGTAAACAGTGTCATTATACACTGATCACCAGTTGAAATTAGAGACAGCAGGACAACTGCAGAAACCGCCCTGCAGAGGCTCTACCAGTGCAGGTGAATGAAACGCATCACTCGTGTACTGCTGCCGTGTGCTTCGTTTCTTGGTATCCGTGTCAATGTAGTGTGTGACGTGCAAGACGAAGGACTTGAGTGCATTTGACTGTGGTCAAATCGTAGGGGCCAGACGATTGGGTGGCTCGATTTCGGAAGTGGCTCGGCACAAGATTTTCAAACGAACTGTGTTAAGGGTATATCGTGAGAACCTGGCTTTCGGTAAAATCGCACCCGCACGAACAAACTGCCGTGGTCAGGGGCGTGTCGACGACAGGGGTAGGCGCCGAGTGTCCCGCATCGTAACAGCCGATAGACGGACCACAGTGCGTCAAACCGCGGAGAGGTTCAATGTAGGACAACAACGCCATGTTAGCAGCCACATAATCCACAATCAACTACTTGCCATGAGGTCGAGAAGCCATCGGTCCACGCAAGTACCCCTTCTAACCTCACAACACAGGAAACAGCGTCTAGTATGGGCAAAAGAACACCGCTACTGGACCGTGCAAATGTGAAAAAAGATTGCTTGGACAGGTGAGTTACGTTTCACATTGGTACATACCGATGGACGGATACGGGTGCGCAGGAGGCAATTGATCCATCGCCATCCTGACTGTGCAGGCCATGGGTGCTGGTATTCTCATCTGTGGCAGGTTTACGTAGAGTAAAATAGGTCCCCTAACATGTATGACACTGTCTTTCACGGGTGAACGCAATTGTGATCTCCTGGATGACCATGTCCTGTCATTTACTCGGCTGCAACATCTGGACGGTGGCATCTTTTAACAGGACAATGCGCCGGCCCACAATTCTAGGATGGCAGCAGACTGATTGATTATCACTCCTCTGTTCTGGCAAGAATTTCCTGACATCACAGTCACCGGACCTCAATCCCATCGAACATATCTGGGATGCCATGGAACGACGCCTTCGGGCTGTAGACCCTCTTCAACCAAGCTGTGGGAGACTTTGCAGCAGATATGGATTGAGATGCCACAACCACACTTGGCGTCTCGTGGAGTCCATGCCGTGGGCGGTAGCCGCCGTTATCAGAGCGAAAGGTGACTACACGGTATTAAATAGGTGTCTCTAATTCAACTGGTGATTAGTGTATGTTATGACTAAATCTGCCATATTTTTTCATGAGAATACGAGACACCTTCGATCACAATCCAACTCAATCCAATGAACCGAAGTTCTGGCCATGAACAACAGTATAAAAGGCGAAAGTTCCCTAAGCTTCAGCTACTTTTCTCTCTTTGTTCCCTGCAATTAATTGTATAGAGTGAAGATATATACAATCCAACTACAAAGAACGGTCTTAAAAACTGAAGATGACGTCTTATAAAAATACTTTACGGGAAAACAAGATGCAAATAATCTCGTTTTATTTAAATCAGTGATACAATATATCCTCATATTCTTCGCGCATTAGGCAATATTTATTTACATAGCTGTATATATTTGTCAAAATTACGTTTGTCAGTTTAAACTGATGAAAACTTAGCTGAGTTTTCTCCTTGCATCGTGTGTAATTGTCAGGGTTGGATTTACATATTTCTAAGCTCTAAACCAAAGTATAACTCTGTGGTCCTAGCCTCTCAAAAAATTATATCTAATTCTTGTTGACTTATCTAACGTCTTGCTGAAGAAAAGTCACTCATCTTCCCTATGCTTGTAGATGTAGAAGCACTCGGAGCCAACTTATGTTTGCTTTGTTGTTGTTGTTGTTGTTTGTTTTGAAGAGCGTTTGAGTTCCCCCACGTGCAATGAAAAAAAAAATAGCATTGCAAATTTTATAGTCAACTTCATAGTTCAAGGAAACGCGCACTTCAGTTTAGGCATTCTTGTTGATACAAAATTGGAACACTTCACTTGTAATGTATTATCAACGACAGCTCAGCTCGTGCACTTTATCAGATTGGTGATCTCCTTGACTACTGACTGACAAGGGCAACTCTGCGCTGGTCGAAGAGGGTGGTTTCCTAACTTGTTCGAAGCTGTTATATGTTACAGCTTATTGTTCATTCACGAATTACACCTAGATAGCACAGAAAAATTTTTAAAATGTTTAAAAATTTGCAAAGGCAAACTAAAAAGTTCGCAAAAAACTTGCCTTTTCAAATGAGAAAATTTGCCGAAAGTTCAATGCAAATAACGAGGTTGACGCTGGCTGAGTTTGCAGCAAAGTTGCCTCAGAAAATGAAAACATCTGCCAATACTAACGAAATGTTTGCGACTGCACAGCAAGAAAGTTTGCCAGGACTTTGCTGCAAATATTTTGCGCAAATTTTCTTTGACAAAATTTCCGAAAATGAGCTGATAAATTTGGTGAAAATATTAAAAAGTTTGCAGCAACATTGCAGAAAGTGTTTTCACGATCGCAAGATCATGTTTGCTGTAAATGTATCAGGTAATGTTTGCTGCAAATTTATAAAGTGAAACCTAACTTTATGAAACATCAAAATTTTTATAATGTGGATCCGTCTTTTCTTAGTGGCAAGCATTAAACATCTTTAGCTACTTGCCAAAGATAAGAAACTTACGAACGATAAACGCACAGACAAAGGATATAGCAATTTATCTACTTACTCAACGATCATATCTCTCACACACATTCACAAAATAACGTCAGTCTGCCTGGGTCAATAAAAACATCTGATAAGAGACCAGTGAGTTTATTCTGGAGTCCTCTGATGTATTGGGTTTTCTCGATTCTCACTTCCCGCTTGTTTTGTCACAGTTGATGTAGCGCAGTGAATTCTGGGTACGATGCGCGTGCACTCGGTAATATCATCATATATTTGCTTTCAGCAAGTTTTTCGAGACAAGTTTTTTTTACAGAGTTGCAAACTGTTTGCGACGGCAAACTTTCAACGCTATATTTTCAAAAAAGATGCAAGTTAATTGCAGTGGTGAATTTATTTTTACAAATCAGCGAAAATTTGCAGATCACATTGAAAGCTTTTAATAAATATTAAGAAATTTTGCCTTCGCAAACTTTCAGATTGTTTGCTCCACTAAACGAAGCAAAAATTTGCCGCAAGTATTCGTGGTATCTGGGACAGGATTCCCAGCCAATGTCAGAATTTTATTTTTCACTTTTCGAATAAGCGATATTGGTAGCCGAAATGGAACAGGATTAATATATGGGACATTAGCCTGTCCCAACTAAATTTACTGGGACGCGGGACACTCGGGTCCGAAATCGAGACTGTTCCATTTTTTTATAGGACGTACGGCAGGCTTAGTTATGACAGTAGACCTTCCTCGTGACTACATAATTATCGTATCGTCATCCGCAAAAAAAAAAAAAAAAAAATCGCATGTACTATAACTTCCTCATTTTCGTTAATAACTCAGTTTTCTTCATATATTATTGCTTCTTTGTACTTTTCTTAACAAAGCAATGTAGTAATGAATAATTATTTATAATATTGGAAAAAATAAAGAAAAGTAAGAAAATTATAAGCAAAAACCTTCAATTTTATCAGGCCCGTATTTATATATTTGCTCTAAATAATTTGCCGCCTCCGCACAAAATTTGCCATTCCCCAAAACGACTTATATTAGAGTTGTATTCACAGTTTTAGGGGTCGCAGAGATGAATAGTGACAATTTTGATCCAATTTAATTTAAAGGTCATACTTCACTCTCCAGGGAAGGGGCGAGTTTTTCAAAGTAATCGAAAACGACAGATATTAGTGTTGAATTCTTAGTTTTCGAGGTGGCTGAGTTTAACGGTATCGGTTTTCATGATGTTCATTTTCACCCCTTGAGGGGAGAAGATAAGATTTTAAAATAATCAGGTAAGCTAGCTAATTAGTAAGTACTGTAATTGGAGCGAATTAAACACATATTTGCGCGGGACTCTACGGGTTGCTAGTTTTAAATATTACTTTATTGTGAATCTTAAAAAGGAATCCAAAATTTTGCCGCCCCCTAAATTCTACCGCCCTGTGCTCGAGCACAGAAATAGCACTTACGTAAATACGGGCCTGATTCTTACAAAACCTTAGTCTCTCAAATATACAATTCTGCGTTGAATATGCTATTCACATTTCATACGGAGTTTCAATATGGAAAATCAATCAATATCTTCAACTGAAATTAGGAGAAAATGACTATTTGAAACTTGAAGTGTGAACCTTCCGCTTGGAGCGATATATTAGCAATATTGTAACATAACTATTCTTTCATAACTTGTCTCGGTGATGAAGTGTGTTAGTAGCGCCCTTGAAATTCTAGCACCGAAGGGCGGCAGCTCGAATCTGACTCTGGGAAGGGTTTTTTTTTTTCAATATATGGAAACTTTCTTTAAAGTTCTGTTTTGAAGTGCTTTAAAAAACAAAATCAGATGATCTGTCATGTTTCAAAGCTCAGTCACATTTATTCAGCCTGTCATCTTTTATATACGAAGACGCTAAAATGAGGAACGTTAACATTGTTATAATGGGAACAGATTTCTGATTTGAATACCAAACTTAAACCACAAGTCAAAAATGAAAATTATTCATGTTCCTGATATCTATTACAATATACAGGTGTGTATATATAGGGGAAGTCAGTTTAATATTAGCAGTCCGAAAATATGAGCAGCACGAAGCTTAAACTCACTAAGAACACACATACCTTGCGCAAGAGGAAAACAGTGAGGAGCTTTTGCAGGTGTTAATTAAAGTAGACATTCCGTAATAACATGGATAATACAAATTCTATAATCTTCAAGTTTATAATCAGCTTGGATACATTTCGCGCACTTCCAATCTATCACTCCAGCCCTGTGTGCGATGGGTGTTGTCACAGTTTGTGTGTGCAGAGAAGGTGAACAAGCAGACATCCATAAATAAATCTAAAGCTCGCAGACATCCATAAATAAATCTAAAGCTCAAATGGATAATCATAATTTCATTGAAGAAAACGCCAGAATTGCTACGCCAAGTAAGAGGACAGTCTCATCCACACAATGTGAAGAGAATGAAAGTATTTGCCATATTTGTGAAGGAAAGTTTAGTAAAGACTCCAAAGGGGAAGAATGGATCAAGTGTGATATGTGCCAAGACTGGTATCATGTCCTTTGTGTGGAAGTTCAGTGCCTTGAGTTCCTTGTTTGTGTTTATTGTAGCAGATTTAATGCCTAGTTATTTACGTCACACCAATAGACAGGACTCTTGAGATGAACTGTTTTACGTGTATATGCAACTATTTTTTGCTCGTTATTGTAATCATATACGTTTTATTTCTTCTTTTGTACCTTTTTTGTATCTGCTTTGTATTTTATGTCAAAATATTAGAAATGAAATGCTGCTCATTTTTGCTCTACGAAGTGCTCATATTACCCTTGTACTACGGAAAATATGAGCACTGCGCACCTACCTTACTTACCTGTTTATTACTCACGAACAAAAGTACGTATAACCTTGTACTTTTTAGCGTTTGTAGACGAAAGATCAAGCTTTCTTTTGGTGAGACTTTCTACTTTCTGTAATACACCATTGTTGAGATATATTAGTATTTTCATTAACTATGCTCATATTCAACTGACTTCCCCTATATAGAGAGGGTATGTATGTGAGAGAGATAGAAAACAATATATGCTTGTATTTTTAATTACAAGGTACAATGATACTGTAATTCATAATCTGGATTTTTATAAAGCGATTTGAAGGCTTGAAGCGACTTAATGTTCATAAAGCTTTTTTTCTTGAAGCTTTTGTAAATAATATCGCAAATAGTCCGATACTTTGTAATATGTACTAAAGAAATAAATGCTTGCTTTTAGCAGGATAGTATCGTTTATCTCTTGCTTCTATTGATGGTATAAAAATAATGTTGAGTTGATTTTGAGTTTAACGTTTTTTTTCAGCAGTGAGGCTATATGAGACGTTTACCTACTGATTAGCGTAAAATCTGAACCAATGAGCTCACCGAGAATCGAACCGGGCCTCTTACATCAAAGGTGCGTACGCTAACCGCTTAGCCACGGAGGAACTCGATATAAAAATACCACACACTACCCCATATTACTTCACCGACAGATTTGTGTTTTATGATCAGTTAAAATAGTATTGCTGGACACTGTAGCAAAAAATGTATATGCTCTTTTCATGCAGTGTACGAAAAATACAAAGAATAAAGACAATAAAAACGAAACAAGGAAAAGGATTCAATGTAAAGTGCTTTGCCTCACTCAATGTATTACAAGAGCATATCTCGAGCATTTTTAGTAGAACTATTAAAACGCGCTGGCTTCATAACTTGCCTGTGTGGTCTAGTGGCTAGCACGTGCATCTGTGGTATACGAGGTCCTGGGTTCGATTCCCGGTGGGAGAATTTTTGGAATTTTAATTGTTCTCGATGTGTTTGTGTTCATGTCCCTGTCATTCAAAGTTACGGGAAATAACTGCAAAATGTGTATAACTGAGTAGGAAATATACACAAGTTACTAACAAGGGGAAAACAGACTTTGGTAAATGAACTTCGGGATTACCTTTCGGGATGAACTTCGAATATTACAAACTGCTAGAGCGCAATAGACAGAGAACTCGCCTTAAAGTTTCTTACTCTCCGCATATATGATAGGACGCGTTATCAACTGCCACAGTGAGTAATATCTACAACTCACACGCAAAAGGTCTCGTTTTCCACTTTCAATTCCCACTCGAGTCATTTCTGTTTTTTTAACCAATAAAGTAGCCACTTGTAACTACAAGTAAAATATTAATTCACCATATGTTTATAATGCATATAACAACAGAAATGTTCAAATCAGTTGTATCCGTTAATGTATTGATATCACTAGATATATTATGGTTGCCACAGTCGTTGTGCAAAAATGTTATTGACGCTTCGTGTCCATATCTGTGGACAGTGCGAAATTACAAGAGATATGAGGGGGAAATCCCCTTTGGTAATACTGGATGTATGCTACACCCAGGGGCATCATTTCAGACTTCGCTTGAAGGGGGCAAGAGTACCACAGACATAAGACCTTCACGTTTTGTACTAGTATATTAATACACAATCGATTAAAGTATATATATTCTTCAAACTCTTGAGGGTAATTGTCCCCCATTGCTTCCCTAAATGACGCCCCTGGCTACAAGTGTAATAGTTTCCTATGCTATTGTCGTCTGAAATGATGCCCCTGGCTATAGCATACATCCAGTGTTACCAAAGGAGATTTCTCCTCATCCGCCTTGTAATTCGCACACTGTCCACACGAAGAACATTTTTTATACAACGACTGTGGTAACCGTAATGTAACTCGTGATATCAATATATTTACGGAATAGGTTACATTTTGTTTTTAGTTAACATATTGCAAGTGGAATATTGCAAGTTCTACAACTGATTTGAACATATATATACTATATGTATATAGTAAATACAGGAATAGGTATCAGAAGCATAAATAACTTTCATTTTGGACGCATGGTTCCAAGTTGGTATTTAACTCAAAAATGTGTTCTTAATGAGTTGAGCTGAGTTCATTTGGAGTTTAACGTCCCTTTCAACAGCAAGGCTATCTGAGACGTGGACGTATTGATTAACGTAAAAACTGAACCATGTGAGCTCCCGCCCAGAATTGAAATCTGTTCTCATTATAAGAATGTTAACGTTTCTTATATTAACAT
The DNA here is from genome assembly GCF_964235325.1 of Thermobia domestica. Classification (NCBI taxonomy): domain Eukaryota; kingdom Metazoa; phylum Arthropoda; class Insecta; order Zygentoma; family Lepismatidae; genus Thermobia; species Thermobia domestica. Next base: position 145,662,700 of record NC_137461.1, on the reverse strand, counting down.
CTTCGTATAATTTGATGGACATGGTGAATAAATTCAAGTGAGATTCGAAACGTGAAAGTTCATTTAATTTTGTTTTTTCAAGCATTTCAAAATAGAACTTAATATTTTTTTAAAAAAAAAAAAAAACAAGCCATTCCAATATTGAAAAAAAGGAACTTACTGTACTCTGGCTCGAACTAGAACTTCATTTCTAGAACTTCAACAGCATTACTAAACACGTTTGACCAGAGAAGCAAGTTACGAAATTGCATTGTGATATTGTTAATAGAATCGCTTCAAGTGCAGGTTTACACTTGGAGTTTTAAATAGCCATTTTCCGTCTTTTTCAGTAATTTCAACTAAAGATATTGATTGATTTTGCATATTGGAATTTGGTGTGAAGCGTGAATTGTATGTTCATCTCAATACATTATTTTCTGTTCTTTCAATTTTACGTATTTGTGAGTGTTCCTAATACCTGTGCAGTGTATGTGTGGAGTCATTTTCCGTCAAATTTCCCTTGGAATATTCTTTGCGTAATCTGACAGACTAAAGTTTCATATGCGGAGTCATTACTATGCTGCTTTGTTAAAGAAAGCACAAAGAAGCAATAATAAATTAAGAAAACATTTATTAATGAAAATGTGGAAGTTACAGTATATGCGAACTTTTGGGAGATCACAATACATGTCAATATCTGATTTGGACAATGTAATACTTTCAATCAAATTGAGTTCTTTCTTTTTCGTTTGAGTTCGTAAGTTTTTAATCAAATTAATTGGTACGTATTCAGGCTGTCATCACTCATTCCAATTTGTTTCACTTGTCTAAAGCCCTAATCTTAATTCTTTTAATTCAAGCAAACTTTTAATTGCCTTGAATTAATTACAAAATATATTGCCTTGAATATAGGAATGTCGCACTATCTCGCTAATCGAATTGGATTTTATAAGCGGTATGCTCCTATGCAAAGATCTGTCTTAGATATAAGCCTGCTTCAGGGTAATAGAATATAACCAGTTCTTGGCTGTTACTTTTTTGCCACGAGTGTACAAGGCACTTAATTTAACATTTATTGTTTTTTTTTAGTATAATTTCTCTTCGTTATATAAAGACTAAGCGGAAGAAAATGTAAAGGAGTAAACTTTCTTTTTACAAAAAAAAAATCCATTATTTCTCATTTGGATGCAGGTATCCGTAGACAGACCAGCACCAACCGAACCTATAAGAGAACAATAACGCTTTTATAGAGTGTGTGAAAGAATCACTATTTCAGAATCGCCAAATGTGTTTTATTTACGAACTGTTCTCAATGGACCTTCAATAATTTTATTACATTTGACAGTTGGTTGGAAACTTATTTTAGACCGTGTAAATATTGTGTTCCAAGTTATCCCAAGAAATGCTGGTTAATAATTTTAATAGATGTTGCCATGATTGCATAACTTAAATTAGTGCAACTGTTCTATATAAAATACACAATTATTCCTCTACTTTCTCTATTATAGTGACATTTCATACATCCTCTGGCAATCCTGGACATTCCCTTTTTACCAGACAAGCTAAGCCAACACTTAGAATATTTGCAGTTTTTTTCTGCGTTGCATATTTGTATTCTGACGAAGTAACTCCTTATACGTAGTTACTCGCCTTCCAGAATACGCAGTTCTGTATGTTTTAATACCGCATATAATTTAAACATTTAGTTTCGATCGAATATTCGTTGATAAAATAAGAAACCGCTAAATCAATTTAATATTAGCGTGAAAAGAAGTCGCTACAAACATTTTACTTTTTGGTACGTAACTAGTTAAAATTGTACATAAAGCACTAATTACTTACTATTACGTCGTAATTCCTGCATGAAGCAATCAACATCATTACTAGGAGCTATTATGAGTATTTAATATAGAGCAATATCATCTTCGTTGGAGCGACATACCACAAGAAATCTTACTTGTCTTTCCTCCACCTTCTCCCAAAATAGTTAATATAGTGGTGTGTATTTTCAATAGTAAAGTGACAGAAAGCTTAGTGCTTTCATACCGTTCTCGTGTGTATATATATCCCATGTGAAATGTGAAGTTATTTGTTTCGTATTTATTTCTTTTTTGCGGAAACTATCCAATAAATTCACCATACACAGGCAATATTTCTGTTTCCTTTTCTAAGGATGTTAGAATTTAACGCTTTATCGGTACACACACATATATGAGCTATTATATGGAGAGAAGTTGAGTTTTAGCCTCTTCATATCTCATTTACTATATGCGTATATTATATTGCATGTTTCATAGCATCGAAAATATTTTATTTCCGAACCACTCAGATTATATTTTAATTATTTTTTGTTTTAATAGCGAAGGTTAACGATCAGACAGTACCGTGAACCAGGTCTATAATCGTCTTTATTGCGTGAAGGCCACTTAGTGTTTACATCAGTTGTGTTTTGCAGACACATTTTTATTGCATGTTAACAACATATTTCGTCCTTCACAGCAACAAGTGGACACAGAATAATTTCTGCCACGGCTAGAGACTTGGCTACATCCCTCACAGACGGTTAGAAGAGGTTATTTTTAATTTTTTTGCAGCTGGTATGATTTCGGCATCCAAATTTACTACTGACATAGAACATAAGTTCGTATCTGCCCAGTTCGATTACTGACTATTTCAAGAATTCTATTTTGGTACATCTGGCAGATATTTGTTTTCCTGCTTATATGCTCATCTCAGTCTTCTATATGCATAAACTTGCTAGCGTGTGTGTCGTTGGTGCATGGGGTCACAGGTTCAATTTCCGGTGGAAATTTGAAGGCATTACAGTGATTCGGATTCCACTTTAAACTGTAAATCCATGTCTTAGACAGCTTCGGTATTGAAACAGATGGCTAAACTCCTACCAACCGTAAGCATAAACTTCGTGCCTTTATTTTTTATTGTCTTTTTTTCTTTCTTGTATTTGTAAATATTGAAGTTTCCATGGCTCACTTTTATTGATTTTTGCTAGTTTATATTTTCTTTTTATTCCTTTTCAGACTTCTATACAGAAGAAAGTGTAAATAATCAAGGCCTGGAATGTCTTCGATTTCTCAACGAAGTTATTTCGGATTTTGATGCGGTACGTAAAACACTGTTCAATATTTAAGACGTATTATAATAATAAAAAATATTGTAAAGGGCTTAATATTTCATTTTCTTTATATCGAATCTGTAGTACATTTGTAAAGCAAATGATTTACTTATTTCATAAAATATTCGTTTTCTTTCAGATTTTTATCATCATAATGACATGCCAAATCAACATAAATAACCTTTTTTTCGTATTCCTACATTTATTGTTTTCCAATTTTTTGAGAATATATTTTGAACGTTGCTCATTTTTAACTTTATGAAATTTTAATCTCCCAACATTTATGGCATTTGTGATCGATCTCTGAACTAAAAGTAAGATGATATAACAGAGATACAGTACATAAGAGAACCGGTCACATCAACAAAATTATCTGTGGCTTCCTGCTTCTCGCTAAGGTGATGCGTGGTTGCGCTCATGTTCTATGCGCTACTTATCGGACTGCATTACAATTAGCATGGAAGAAATCCGCTCTCTTTTCAGCTATTATTTTTCAGTGGCTGAATATATTTAGAAGTGACGACATGAAAATAGAAGCTTTTCATGCTGAACTACTGTGGAAACGAGGAAACTTAATAACAGCACATTATTTACCTAATATTATCTCTTCTCGCATTCAACACTTTTGTATGCAAAATTTGTGAAACATATGCATAATATAACGGTATAACATTTTTGAGCTCCTCCTCATTTCCCGAAATTTACCCTTCATCCTGATTTACACCACCATGAAATAACTATAAGAAGGGGTACATCGTTTTACTTATAAAATAGCACCACCCAGTGAACAGTGTTGCCATCCCAGGATAAAGTTAGTTTTTCAAATGACACTACGTCAGATTATTACATATTTCAAATCAACATGTTAAACGAAAACTTAAAATACCACATTTAGTATTCATTGTTGCAAACTAAGGATGTTATAGTATCACAAATATCTAAACTTTCGAAGCCTCTATCGTACATACAGCACAATGGAGATGGACACGACAATGTACATCGATAGTACCTAAGCGTTGGATACTATGGCCATGGTATCATTTGTTTTGAATGAATAGCAACGAAGTTACAAGGGCTTGGAAATTTGAATTTTTTCGAAAGGCTTTATTTCGAAAAAATGCTTAGATAAGTATCATATCTAGTTACTTGGGTGGTTTGCAATGGATGTGTAAATTATTTTGCCGTTTACAGCACTTCGATATCCCAAACCGTGCCGAGATATGATAAACATTGCTAAAGTTTGCAACACTGCTTAAATCATGTAATTACGTTGACTTGTTGTAGTTACACCTACTAAAAGTTATTCCTGTAATATTACAAAAGAGAAGGAGAACAACAATCAGTTTAAATATTGTCCAGATGCCACTTTCCAGCAGTGTTGCGAACATTATCAATGTTTATCGTATCTCCGGAACGGTTTAAGATATCGAAGTGCTGTAAAAGGCAAAATGATTTGTTTGACAATTGCAAACCACAAAAGTAATTAGATATGATACTTACCTTAGCATTTTTTCGAATTAAACTCTTTCAAAAAAAATCAAATATTCAAGCCCTTGTAACGTCGTTGCTATTCATTCAAAACAAGTCATGCCATGACCATAGTATCCAACGCTGAAGCATATCCGATGTTCATTGTCTTGTCCATCTCCGTTGTGCTGTATGTGTAATAGAGGTTTCGAAAATTTGGATGTTTGTGATACTATAACATTCTTAGTTTGCAACAATGAATACTAAATGTGGTATTTTAAGTTTTCGTTTAACATGTTAATTTGAAATATGTAATAATCTGACGTAGTGCTATTTGAAAAAACATAACTTTATACTGGGATGACAACACACCATTCACTGGATGGTATTGTTTAATACGTAGAACGATGCCCCCCCCCCCTCCTTATAGTTGCTTCGTGCAAAGTTTCGTTTTTGGTTTCTCCGTTGTCACGAATGTTCCAGATAAATTGTCCACCCTGTTTTATATATATATATATATTTGCAAAGAGTATGTTTTAGCTTATGTGCATCTTATTTGGTCTAGGAATTAATTCGTGCGGTTGGTACGCACACATTGAAGCTGTAGTACAAACACAAAATACATAAATACCTTAAGAAAAATATTGTCCATCGCTAGCCACCACTTTCGCCCATCTGTCAGGCAATGTACGGATTCCGTGGCGAAAGAAGTCCTCATCCTTGGAAGCGATCCAGTCAGAGACCCATGTTTCGATATCTTCTGAAGAAGTAAACCGCTGTCCAATCAAATCGTTGTTCATGCAATCGAACAAGTAGTAGTCCGAAGGAGCAACGTCTGGTGAATACGGCGGGTGGGGTAAAACTTCCCATCCGACATTTTCTAAATAGGTTTTGACCGGTTTTGCGACATGTGGGCGAGCGTTATCATGTTGAACAATAAGTTTATCATGTCTGTTCTCCCATTCTGGTCGTGTTCTGGCCAGAGCTTGCTTCAAACGCATTAATTGTCGTCGATAACGTTATCCATTCATAGTTTCACCCGGTTGCAGCAGCTCATAGTACACCACATCTTTCATATCCCACCATATGCACAGCATAACCTTTGAACAGTGAATATCTCGTTTTGGTTGTGATGGACCTGGTTCACCTGGTTTCACCCAGGCCTTTTTTCGTTTAGGGTTCTCGTAATGGATCCACTTCTCATCACCCGTAATAATTCGATGCAGAAACCCCTTTCTGCTCTGTCGTTGAAGCAGCAATTCGCAAATGGTTTTTCGTCTTTCAACGTCTCTGTCTTTCAATTCATGTGGAACCCAATGTGACATCTTTTGAATCATTCCCATGGCTTTCAAGCGTTTGGAGACTGTTGTTTGATCAACGCCTAATGCTGCTGCAAGTTGTTCCTGAGTTTGACACGAATCCTGCTCGCGCAATGCTGTCAATTCATCGTCTTGAAATTTTTTTGGCTGTCCAGCTCGCTCTTGGTCTGCCAAGCCGAAATCACCACTTCTAAACCGTGCAAACCACTTCTGACACGTTCGCTCAGCTAGAGCATGGTCACCATACACTTCCACCAAAATACGATGACTTTCAGTCGCACTTTTCTGCATGTTAAAGTAATGCAGCAGGACACCCCGCAAAAACACTTTATCAGGCACAAATTGCGCCATGTTCACTTAACTACAAACTGGTGTTGTTGACGCTTTAATCCACTGCCCTATACTACGAACGATACGCGATGACAGGGGTTTGCAACACGTGTGGATACACGGAACTGTGGGACGCTCCGTTCGTTGCGCCATCTCTTGTCCACCCGCACGAATTAATTCCTAGACCAAATATATTAATGATTGAGGTATTCATTGTGTGTTAGTATACTTGAACTAGACTTCGTCAACTTGTCTTTTGTTGTTTTGATTATGATAATTGCAACGGCAAATATGTATTCCTATATAAAATATACAGAAAGTAGGGACGTCTGCACCACACAGGATTTTTTCCAAGGGAGTAGAAGCAAAAGACCAATACACAACCACAATATTGATTACATAATACAATACCGCATACACATATAAACTTGATATACGCGTACACATATACTTTATGTGAAACAACAATTGTAAGTAAATATTGTATAGTATCTAATAGACATATATTAAATACTATAGTGCGTGACTAAGCAAATTTAACATGCTTTGACATGTATATCGAAGGACTGAACCTCTTTCAAATATCCAAGGATGTGCAATTAATTCCTTCTTCCTTTTGTCACACCCTGCGGGCGGCCATGACAAACATGTACTGCAACACTATAACTGACATTAATATTAGATTTTCTGTCTTCATCCAATACAATCTGTTTGAGAATTCAAGTACCTCACAACATTATTGCTATATCAATAAATATTTCTAAATATCTGAAATGTAAAAGATTAATGTTTTAAGATGGAACTTACTGTATGTATTACATTTCGTATGATATACTATCGGGAAAGTTAACCTTTGTATTTCATAACAATTCATTTGAATACATAGTTTTTGTGAATTTTTTAAACGAATTTAGAAACAGTTGCTGTTTCGTATTCAACTGGATGCATATATTATTTCAAAATAAAAGACAGATTTAGCCATATTTATTATTTCATGTTAATATTTTATAGTACACTCTAAATACACCTACTATAAATATCACGGAATCAGGAAACAATGCTTTCCTTGATTCGCGATATCTAATTATGACTTTCTTAAAATAGGTTCGTAGATTTCAATTAAATCTCAGGAAGATGTAGCATATCGTACAGTATTGCATAATATATATATATAGGTTGGAACAAAAGAAACCCGAAGCGAAAACAGAAAATGATCTACTTACCAGAAAATAATAATAATAATGAAACACACACTTGGAAACTACATTATGAATACTTTCGCTGAATGCTTTATCAGGTAGGAAAAGACAAATGGGACAGATGAGGTAAGAAATACAGAATAAAAACTGTGAATCATCAAGGTAAATACCATATTAAATGCAGGACAATTTTATTGTGCTTTTATTTAATTACTATTAATAGATAACTCAAAACAATAATTTTAATTGGTACAATTGCAAAATTTAGAAATAGATGCATTGAAGATTCAATTCTTAAAAGATTGTCCCATATTCCGCACGGACATGGCACTTAAGAAAGTATTTTGACATTACTACTCTGTATATATGCCAGTATTGTTTACATCACAGTCCTCTGTTTTTTTTTTTTTTTTTTTTTTTTTTTTTTAAGTATGTAAATTTGAAAATTACACAAATAAACCGTTCTCACATTCTTTGATATTTTCAGTATCTACGAAAAGTTTAACTCTCTGCGTTTGTGATTTTTTCCTTCATACAGAAGTAGATTCTCTTGTGTTTATATCCGCATTCTGTCTTTCTCGAAAACTAAGAACAAAGGACTCTCGTGGTTATATATTGATTACACACTAATGACCATTCAGTGATACAGCCCAGTCGTACTTACATATACATTTGTACAGTAAGGTATTCCTCAGAAGCTATTAGAATCTCGTGACAGGTAATTTTCATCTAGCATGGTAACTATCATTGTAGAAGTCCATCTCTAAGTCTCTACCGTACCATTCAGTGTAAAATAGCCAGCGTGCTGTATCTGGAACTATGCATACAAATAAATAAATAAATAAATAAATAAATAAACCTTACAAATTAGAAATACATGAGTATATTTTTATAATGTGCATTCATCGTCTGCATTCTTTAATTAACAACTCTTTTAACTGTAGAGGTTCTACCCAATTAGCATAAATATCCGCCATTATTAATTGTGAACAGCGTACTCTTCTAGTACAAATTACATTAAAGTTCTGTTATATAAACATATAACAGATTACTTTAATGAGGAACTCGTCTTCAATCACTATGTATTTATGCCTCTCTTTTTCATTTTTCATAATAATAATAAAATAATAAAATAATAATAATAATAATAATAATAATAATAATAATAATAATAATAATAATAATAATAATAATAATAATAATAATAATAATAATAATACTTCGTAGTGTAATTTATTGACAAACAAAACCATGATTAAAAACTTTCCTTTTCATGATCCCTCTGCTCTCTTCTCACGTAGCATGTTTTGATACATAGAATCTACAAGATACAATCTTTTGATGAAACAAACAGTATATTCCAATTAGAATTAAATACGTAAATCGTCTGGCACATTTTATTTTTTAAAACTAAATGTAATGAGTAACTAACAGCGTCAATGTGTTTATTCCAGCGAAATCATTTCGAGATCCACTGTTACTCTTATCCTTGGTCATTCCAAATACGAAAATCAATGAACACCTTGAACTCTTATATTTAGTGAAATCATTCGCATATCACGTACGCGTTAGGGCCATCGTACGCGTTAGGGCCATCGCATCGCGTTAGGGCCAAAAATCAATTAATTCAAAATTACTTCAAGCCTAGCACACTTATACCTCTGTATGTAGTACTCTAAGTAAGACCTGGAAATCCTTAAATCACTGAAAACCACATATCAATTAACATCCTTAGTGATAATTTGACAGCTGATAAACAACAAGTCTTATAGCTTATTTATTTCGTTTTTTTTTTTAATTTTTTCTTTTGTTTGTTTGTTTTGTAATGTGAGTGATATGTTTGTTTGTTGAATAACATAACATGACTGCGTTTTATTTAATCTTAGTTACAGAATAATAAAAATATGAGTTCAGCGTATTCATTGATTTTCAAATTTAAAGAGACCAAATATATGAGTAGTAGTGGCGCTTGAAATGATTTCGCTGAAATAAACAAATTGGTACTGTTGGGTTAGTCGTATCATTTAATATGCAACTGCATCTTTTGCAGTTCTTCCTGGGGTAAAAGTATGGGAACAATGAAACTGAGTTGTGTGTTCAAGTTGGTGCGCATGACTTATCTTACTATTTAGGAAAGGGGTATGTTAAAAGTAGTTTTCCACCTACATGTACACTCATGTCCAAACTGATCATCGCATATCTATAACTGACTTCTTGTAAGAATATAATTTGATAATGATTTTGCAGGGTACTTTTAATACTGATACTATGCGTATAATCGGAAAATGTATATTTGTGGTAAATTTCATAGGAAAAGAATTATAAATACGAAAATTAGAATGAGTAAAACAAAATGTTGCTAAATAGACAAGAAAGTTTTATTTTCGTTTTATTGTTCTTATTTACTGCTCTGTTAACATGAAATTTGCCACATACATGTCTTTGCAGATTATACACATACTAACATTATAAGAAATACCAGGTGAATTCGTTATCAAATTATCTTCCTACAATAACATATTTATAGACATGGGACAATAATTTTGAACATGAATGTACATACTCCGTAATTCAATAGTAGTCAAATACTTGACAATGAGTAACGCCTATAAAGAAACATATTATTTTATATATAGTTTTATATTCATGAAAACTATAAAAGTTCCAGTAAATATTTTAATATCGTTCTTTCATTTTTCTTTATTTATCAGATACGTTGCAATATAGTAAACCATACGAATAGTAAACGTTCTTAAATTAAGTTTATCTGAGATATTTTGATCCTGACATTAAATACTTTTGTATATATACATAACAAGGCTACCTATTGTTATACTTTTAGATACTTGAGTTGCCACAGTTTCAAGATATTATTAAAATAAAAACAATAGGGTCTACATACATGGCAGCCAGTGGAATAAATTCTTCAAGACAAGTGAAGGTAAGGATTTTATTTATAAGAACTATATAATTTTTATATCCTTTTATATTTTTTTTAAAAAAAATAGGTTGATTGTTATTACTTTCAAATGTACACTTCATTTACTGTTTATTGCCTACTCTCCTGATATGTAGAATACAAGTAATATATATATATATGACGATTAATCTCCCTTCCTCCCAAAAAGCCTGTTTATAACTAGATGCACAATAAAAAAAGAATTTACATTAGAGGAAAAGGTATTACCCTGTTGCTTGATTCTAAGTGTTTCGTTTATTTCGTTGTAGTGTTCCTATACAGACTCTTTCGTTCGAGGGAGAGTAGTTATGGCGGACGCCTCAGTCAGAATAATATTCATCATGTGGAAACAGGCTATCATATCTTTCACTAAACGTACATTATTTTCTTATTTTGGTCCGAGTACAGTTTTTGTAATTTCTTGAAATTTTGAGAGAATTTATTGACACACTGAAAGTAAGAATGAAACCAAACAAATTTTCGAGATTTTACAGCGTTAGTGTTTACAGGCTGTAAACATTTATTATATTAGAAAGAAATATAAATAAAAAACTATTACTCACCAAACGCAAAAATATTCCTTTAAGTAGCTCTTTCGGAAACTCCGGTTTCCACCTTCAGCTTAAAACAGTTCGAAGTGAATTGTGAAGAGAAACCGGCCCCTGTACGAGAAACTGGCCACAATCAGAACCCTTTTGGGAAACTATGTACCGCCACAGTCTGTGAGGTAAATCCACGTCTCATCAAGGGTAACAAGGAACTTCCAGCCATCACCCGCGAGATGACATTCATACAGTCTCCTACAGTTCCTTTTTCGCTCAGCTACATGACACGGTTTCAGTGCGTGCACACTGCTCTTGCGAACGACCGTGTGGCGTAAATCCTTGTGAATGGCGCGATTGATTGTTGCCTATAATGTGCGGCATTTGCTGGCCACAGCATACTGTGCAGGGAGATTTTCAGAAGTCACTAGACGCCGAACCACACGCAATAGCTGCGAAGTCCTCTTCACGAGAGGCCGATTTCTAGCTACTCGCATTAGTGTGGTGAAGCTAGGACTCTGTGACGCACATTTTCGTATAATACGATTCACAGTGGCACGGCCTATATGAAAATTACACACTTCACACGTTTCTACAATGCGCGACGCAGTGGACTTAGCATCGGAAAAGGCAATAATGAACCCCTCCCAGAATTTGTTCAGTTTCGGCGGCATCAAACTACGCTTGACCACACGAGATTCTGTTACATTCCTCGCGACAGTCTCTCTGTGATGGGTTCCGCATGTACGGTACAGTTGCATATTGACTTCAGCTCAATATAACTAAATCAACTTCTGTACGTTAAGTCTATGTGACGCGATTTAATCTATAACAGAAGCTATACGATGGTATCATTTCAAACTAAATTAATTTTCTTTTACAAAATCGAAACAACTATAGGAGATCATGTCATATTAAATTAAGAATATTTTATATACCTTATCCTTAGAAATTATCAGCACATTAAAAAGCTCTATGTGGAGTTACGAAATACCCTTCTTAAGTCAGTTTCTTCACATTTCTCACTGCTCCAATGCTCACTTCTCAGCCTACTCCAAATATATATTTTATGAGAGTGTGAACATTTTCACTTCCGAAGGACGATAGGAGGAAAGAAAGTACGGTGATGAAAATAAAGATAAATAGAGATTTTCTACAGATTTACATGTTCATGGTCCCTACATGAAAAAAACGTTCGTTTGTCTCGTTGTATATATGCAGGCCTAGAGATCATGCTATTCAGCATTAAAAAAAAAATTAACGAAATTTAAAATTTAAGGCTTTTATAGGATTCCCCAGCATAGAGGAAGAGTTGAAGTTTCTTCCAATTCCTCCAAAATGAGCACAGTTTATTGAAAGGTGAAAAGAAAGAAGCGATATATTCTTGAAATTTGCTCTAACATTCGGGAAATGTATTTTATTTACATTCGGGAAAAAAGACGCCGAATTCTGGGAACAGTATTATTACTTTCCAATCTATTCACCTTTACGAATGATACACTTTTGAATATGCTCACATCAGTTTTGAAAATATTTTTTTCACCGAGGCTGCTACTTCAGAAATCGTGGTTCGTAATAGGTCAACAGCTGCATCAAGCAACCAAAATCGCTCACTACGCACCGCCATTAAACCAAAAGGAGCCATTAAGTGAAAAATTGAGTACGGATAATAGGTCATTAATTAATCCGACATTTTTACTGGACACAAAAATCCATTTGTTATACTGAGAACTGGCGTCGTCGTGGACAAGAACGATGCGACGATTTGGGTTTGTTTTATGCCATTCATTCAGGATTTATATTCCTTTGATCTTCTAAACTTATGGTTGCTACATATCAGTAATAACAGAAGAAACCAGCAATCATTTACTTGACAGCACTCCGCGAAACAACAACTTTTGTTTGTTTCGGCCCACTTTGACACACCGAAACAACGGACTGTTTGTGGTTCGTATGAATAGAGTCAAGTTTCGTCTCCCTTAGCGATGTAGTACATCAAATTTGATCTACCTCGGTAGTATTTTTGAGCCTTTTTTCCCACACTAATTGACAAGAGACTGCATTTGAGCTTCGGTCAAATTGTGTAGGATCCAACGGCTTGAAAATTTCCGTAAGTCTAGATGACCATGCGAAATCATATGTATTCCTTTTGTGTCAATGTTGAACGATGCCTCAATTTCACGATAAACCACATGCCGATCTCTCGCAAACATTTCAAGCACAGCTTCAACATTACTGGCAACAACAGACGTAGATGGATGACCTTTACGAAATTTATCACTGAGAAACCTGCAGCAGATATAGCAGAAGATTTAATAAAATTCATAATATTTAAACCCCACTATCAAAGAAACGGTGTAACTGTAATAGAAAGAGGAACAATTCAAAAGGTGAACTGCTATATCAACAATTATTCGTTATATAGCAAACTTCTCTAATGACATACCAGTACATATCTTTCAAAAATTAATATTTACACCCACAAAGAAAGAACTGTAACAGCAAAAATTTTCTAATATTTTCTTCTTAAGCAAGGTATGTTTGTGCGAAATATGCTCACACTTCTTTGTACCAAAGAACCGATTCAAGGAAGTGATTTTACTTCAGATAGAACAGGACTCAAAATAATTCATTAGTTCTTTTTTTTTATTTTAACATTTCATTCTTTTTGTGATCAACATTTTTAATGGCGGGGGTTTAATCGTATTAGTGGAATATAAAATAGTTACAACATAATAGTGTCACTATAAATTATCATATTTATATGGTAAATTTTAATTTTAATCAATAATTAGTCATTATGTGCAAATGTCTTATTGGAAAAAGGAAAAAAAAAAAAACTCCCAAAATTCTTTTACATGTTTTGGGACAGTATTGAGGTATTTCGAAATCTCTAAAATCTCTCAAGATATGATTCTAAAATCTTTCTCAAAATGTAAACAAATTTTTAATTTCTTATACGAATATAAAACATTTCTGTCTGAGTCAATAAATCAAGTAACTTTAACAACTTGCTATATAAGAGGGTAATTTCATTTTGCTAGGATTTAATGCTGCAGAAAATTTGTAAAGTGTTACATACAAAAATGTTCCTCTGTGTTATTCCAAACATTCTTTCATATTCATAAACAATGTGCTATAATAAACATTAATTTAAACATGTGCATTCAATATTTCAGCCTGAAGATCCTATTCGGATAAAATGGGCGCATCTGGCCCTTCTAGTTGAATTTGCATTTGAACTGAAAAAAGCATTACAAGGGATTAATGAACAGAGCTTCAATCATTTTGTGCTCAAAATGGGTAAGTTACATCACACTGTTACTGTTTAAGAGAAAATTTCATATAGCATAACATAGAAGGTCCTAGAATTCAGTAAATTTCAAAATCTTGTATTTTAGTAGCAAGCTAGTATACAGCAATAAAATTATAAATATGTTGACTATACGAGGCAAACATACAATTAAAGACATCCACAGTTTTATAACTATGCTACAGTTTTCAAACTAACATAGTTATAAAACCAAAGCCACCAAAGTTCCTGTTCCACAACTCAACTAAATGAATAAAACGTTGTGTATTTATACAAATAAAATCAAATTATTTCATGATAAAGTTCATTTGCTTCTAATATTAGTCCTCTTTTAGCATATTGGCAAAACATAGAGACATGTTGGAATATTGTATATTCGGCATTAGAATTCATAATAGTGGAAATTTTGTACATAATTAACTGCAATTGTATACGTATTTTATCAATCTTTAGTTGAAAATGTTCCCAGTATTTTATAGACTTTAATTATTATATTGTTTTATATCATTATATTAAGAAAATTCGAACTTACATACATACTTTATTCTAAATTGTGTTTAACAATTTGCCATTTACTAAAATAACATAGAATATAGAATTCTATGATTTCATATATTTATTATTTTCTGAGATCTAAAATTAAGTTTTCTATTAGAGATATAATTGATAAAACAATGACTTAAAACAAATAAACATGTTTTTGTACTATATATTTCACAATATTTTCAAAGAGATGTTTGTAAATCAATAAATAAGATATTCCACCCGTGTTTATTTTATTTGATATATAAACATTGACATATAATGCATTTATTTTCGGAGCTGTACTAATTTGAGGAATAATTGTATAATTTTTATCATAAGAAAGTAATTTATTAGAGCAATTTGTGTAGTTTACATACTTGTGATATTTCAAAATAAATATACACCAAATTTATTTACACACATGATCAACTCAAACTAATTCATAATGATCATAAGCTCTTAACAGAATTAATAGAAAATCAAATACTATCAAGATAAGACGAAATTGTGGCAAAATAACAAGAAATGCTAAATGAACAAGAAATTATGGTAAAAGAAAGATATAAATTAGAATCAAATTGGGATAGTAAACGTGAAATGAAATTATATCTTTCAATGACTATGACAGTTATGATGAGATAAATTCTTAAGTGCATATTGTTTAAAATATCTTTCCGTCGTTGGTACTCAGAAACCAAGTCGTTATTTTCTTCCTTATATGAGAAAGATCTCCTTTAATTCTTTACCTGTGGGTAACGTACCCAAAATGGTTGACACGTTCCCACGTTAAACTGCGACACTGACCCGTTGAATAAGGAAAGACTTACATTGTATAATTATTGTGGTATAATTTTAATTGTTACATTGTTAGAATTTTATATTTCAATAATTAGACTATCCATGGCTTTGGATTGATTATTTTAACAAAAGAAACACTGACCAAAGCTTAAAACACACTTTAAAAAAATTATAATAACGGTTTCGGATATGTAACATATCCTTCCTCAGACAATATCGATTTTTTTATTTATTTTCATTTATTTTCGATATTGTCTAAAGAAGGATATGTTAGATATCCGAAACCGTTATTATATATTAAAAAAGTGTGTTTTACAAATTACAGTTTGTTTAAATTTTTGTTAACCATTTTCTTAATATCATTCTTACTTTCGTTTTTATTCTTTCTTTTCTCTTTTCTTCTTCTTTTATTGTTTCAGAAATTATATTTTACCGGTACTTTTCAGGAATTAACCATGGACCTATAACAGCTGGAGTAATCGGAGCAAGAAAACCACACTATGATATCTGGGGAAATTCAGTAAATGTCGCATCAAGAATGGAAAGTACCGGTAAAGCAGGATGTATACAGGTAATTACAGACAAGACTTACCATACAACATATCCAAAATCTTGTAAACACTGGTATTAGCATCAAATAAACTCATTTCCGAAAACTAAATTTAAGAATCTTCACAATCTTCGAGATTTCTGTTTGTTCGTGTGTATGTATGTGTATCTGTGTTTGTATGTATGTATGTAAATAACTCATAATAATAAGTAATACGAAAAATCCATTTGAAGATTAATAAATGCTGTTAAATAAAGAAATAGATATTTAGAAGGATTTTTATACAGTGCTGATATTGGACTATCCACCGATTACATCGTCATAAACTGCGCCGCCAATGTCTATTCTGCCGTAGAGACGGTTATAAGTTTATTTATAATATTGAAGATATTATCTAGCTTCTTTTTCAATTTTTTTATTCTTTATTGTCTCTAAGTTATTCACTAAAATTAAAAAAGATCGTGCAGAACGTAGTGAAAGTTTCTTAATTTTTCACCGTAAAATAAAAAAAATAAAAAAAATAGTGCAAATGCGCTTGAGAGCCATCTAGAAGACAGAAGACCAACTAAGTTTATGTAACTCATCACCATGAATGTATTTGATGCTGAAATTCATACTTGAAACTTAGGATATTTTCTGTAAGGTTTTAATTTGATTCTAACAACAAGCAATAGAGTATCTTACGATTTGAAACCATACAAAAGCATTCGAAATACACATTTTCTACAAAGTAAATTTCATTCTTAAATTTTGTAATCAGAATTATCTTTTTCCTATGTGTTTAGCATGCATGATTATCTATTTGGGTGTTATTTTACACATAAACTTAGAATAAACGTACCTGTCATGTTCTTAAGTTATCCCTTGTGTCAGTCTGATGTGGAATACTTGGTCCAGTGTTGACCCATTACGTCTAAATCTATACTACTAATAATCTTCGATCACCACACCGTTTTTTTTTTTTTTTTTTTTTTTTTTTTTTTTTTTTTTTTTTTTTTTTTTTGTCAAGATTTTTTTATGTCTATGGACACTCGAAAGTTAAAATATCATTCAGAGTTCGGGGAAATTCCTTCCGTTTCTTGCATATTCCTAGTTTATCTGTTTCCTAGTTCGTATCTTCTTTATATGTACGCATATCTTCTTTGACAGTTTTACAAGAATGTTTGGACAAAATCTTATAACAGGTTGATAGTGGCAATTTCTTGGTAATTATTGCGATCTGTTTTCGTCTTTCTTAATTTTACGCACTATTAATGACTTCTTCCATTTCTTGAAACTAGTTTTTTTTCTGTTATATTAATAAGATTATTGTGTAGGTCTCTTTGATTAAGGTGATTCCTAACTTTGAGTAATGCGGGTGAAATAGCATAAGATTCCGAAGATTTGTGGCTCTTTAGTTTTTTTAACAGCTGTAAGATTCAATCTCTATAAAGACGATTTCTCAATCAAAGGTGCTGTGATGCGTACTTCACAATACTTTTATTTACTTTGATGTGTATACTAACAAATCATCGAGATACCGCTTCCGTGAGTCTAAAATGTTTTCGATATCAGATGGAATAGTTTTGCATTATTACTGAGCCACAATTAATCCAGTCTGATTCCTCTTTCTGAGTTCTTTTATGTCTTTATACAAATCCATTATGATTTTATTTTTGCTATTTTCTTCTATTTCCACAACATTATTTTTCACATATTCTTTCCTCTTGCGCCTAAAAGTATATTATTATTCTTGTTATCTTTCCGTTGGTTGGTTGGATTAGAGGTTAGCGTCGCTTTAGCACCAAGGCTGTGAGACGCGAGAACCGAACTACATGAGCTCTTACTCGGAATATAACCTGAGTTTCCCAAGAGTTGTATCTTTCTGTGTTTCTCCCGACGAAACATTAAAAAACATTCCAAATGTTTCAACTTCATGATTATTTCAGAATTCATATTTGTATGTTTTTTTCCAAATCATTACTGTTTCTATACCTTAAAGGATAGTGAAATACTAGATGCATAGTGAAGGATGTGAAAAACTATACCTTCATTCACAAACAAAAGTACCGCACTTCAAAACGCTAGATAATGTGTAAATATTAAAGCCAATAAATGATTACACTAGCTTCTCGCCTTCAGTAAATAGGGTATTCTCTTTTATTTATTATGTAAAACGTGCACTTTGACACATATTAATTTACTCACGTAATTTATTACAGGTTACTGACGAAACCTGCAGCATCCTACAAAACTTTGGTTATATCTTTGAGCAACGAGGACTTGTATACGTGAAAGGGAAGGGCCAATTGATGACCTATTATCTCATAGGTAAAGGTAAACCTCCTGATCCCAATGATCCTGAACCTCCTTCAGATCCATCACCATTGTTAACAGAAAGTGTCACTCCATCACTGGAACCTGAGGACAGATGTAGTTCAGCGGACACTAGACTGGATGATTCCTCTCCGCTTCCAGAAGCTCCAGTTTCAGGTTCTAGTGAGACACAACTCCTGGAAAAAAGTGATGGTTAAACGAATGCATCCATTCCTTGTTCGAAAACAACAGTGTGATAGCAAGAACGTGTTATTAATTTTAGGTGAAGTTTATTACATTATATGTATTATTTTAATTTAACATGAAAAAAATGTATAACTGTGCAATTATAAATACATACAAGATCATTTTGGTTTGTAAAAGAATAGTTTTAAGTGTCTTTTTTTAAAAAAAAAATTAAAAACTGTATTAATCGTGATTTAAATTTAACATCGTGCTAGCATTTTATCCACAACTTACTATTGGGAAGATATAATTTACAATCAAAAGATATTTGTATTAAGAGAGCTATTCAATTTAAAATACTCATTGTAACTCTTTATATATTTCTATTATTTTTGACCAGTAGTTCTCTAAGGCAATAGAGTAATTTTTGTTTTGTTTTCCGTATATACACAGACATTCTTCATCCTCAAAAATATTCATGTTTTGTAGTATCATGTATAAATTTACTTAGGCATTCATATTTCGTAGATATCAGTTTCGCAGTATCTAACCTGCGTTCGCCTGTTCGATTACAATTAGCTTTTATTTAAACATAAATCATTTCTAACGAATTTGTTGAGTGTGTTAATGTCTGTAATTAGATATACCTAAATAAACCGTTAGGTTACGGATGTTGAGAAGTTCCAAATTTGGTCTCTTTACTGTATGAAGTTACAACATTTTAATAACGAGGGGAAGGGAACAAATATACTGAAAGAATGAAAAATGCGCATAAAAAAAATATAGCAAATAGTGATTGAAATGAGAAATTAAGCAAAATAAATAAAAGATTTCAGAGACTACTCAAGGAATGATAAAACTGTACTAAAGTTTTATGGTAAGATTTCGCAAAATAAACAATACACAATTTGTTAAAAACAATAGAGAGCAAAAGTACTGTGTATGTGTACAGTTGTAAGTATGAATATAAAGACGAAGTACTATTTTAGATGTTAATTAACTAAGAAATATTTTTAAGAAAATCGTAGATATTGTGTGTTGTGCGTAAAAGCATAATGCTATACAAAAATTATATTTTGGAAAAAAAAGTAACAAATTAATGTTTTGTGAATGTACAGTTGTAAATTTTTATGTAATTCATTCTATTTGTACTCTTCAAGCAATGACAATGCACAGGTCTTGTGAGATTAATAACATTTTGTTACTTGAGGTATAATTTGTAAACAAAATCAAAATTATTTATCTGAATAAAAAACAATGCATGAATGGTAAAAGAAACTGAAGTAATGAAATTAAATATCATTCAGTACTTACATCTCCAATCAGAGTTTTCTTTTCATTTGTCAATAAACATGTATATCTTTTATGTCTAAATTTAACTATCATAGTGTTCATGTTCACTGATTTTTCTAAGTTTTGAATCTCATTGCTTGAACTGAATTGTTATCAACTATGTATTTCAATACCGTTGTATCATGCCACCAATTAAAGGTATTAACCGTAGATACTTGCGTGGAATTTCGATTGCTATAATTTATCTTACTATGGGATACTATTTTAAAAACAAAATAAGTAAAGTCATATAAGATACAAGAATTACGCATTAAATTTTCCTTTCAAAAATCGTTTTATTTTTCAAGTCCAAACTTCAACTAAATCACTATATCTACTTCAGTTAGAACTTAGTTGAAACAACTAGGAAAGAAGTTCGAGTATGGCACTTGCTAAGAGAAAGCAGGTGAAATAAAACTTTCATTGAGATATTTTTTCGTATGAAATGTGAGTGGGAAATTGTTTGAAAGAAAAGCAGTATGTAATTGTCATGTCAGTATGCATGATTGATTATAATTCGAAAGATACGTTATTCTCATAAAGTTTGAATTTCTAATTCTATTTGGTAACAAACATTTCACTTTAAGGTAATTTCTTATAAAAATATATCATTACTGTTTACAAAATTATAAATTTTCGCTGCTTATTTTTTATTTTTATTTTTGTACGCTACTTTTATATTGATAACTATGCAGTAAATACGTTTAGACACATGCCAAAAAGAGGTGTAAAAATGTCCTTCGTTATAGGAATTGCCCCTTCAATTATGACAGATTCGAAAAACAGACAAAAAAAAAAGTTATGTACTTCATTGTATAATTACCACATTTATCGTGTTGATAGTATGATGGTTATTCAACAAAAATGAAACAAATTTACTCAACCAAGATCTAAGTGAGTATAATATGTAAAGAATATATTAAGAATTAATAAATTTGATCGTCATTTCTCTAGTGTTGTGAATAACGTTTACTTAAGTAGGAACGGTGTTGTGGACGCATTATTCAATTAAACGTATACCAACTAGATACAGGAGACAGGGCATGGAAAAGCCAATAATATTAAGATTTTGTTATTTTTAAATTGATTAATTTTTATAAAATAAGGTAATTTGTTTAATCTTCTTAATTTATTGTGATTTGGAAGCAAAGTATGTAAATGTTTCAAGGGATACATGACAATTGCAAACATGTGTTAAGTGTTAGTTACGTATCACTTGATTTGTGTGATGTCAATGACCCGTTTTGCTGTGTACAGTATGTAAGTGTGTGACTGTATACAAAAACATAGATAACATGTATTGTACATAGCTCAAATACGATGTACAAAAATAAATTAAGAAAGAAATATGAATGTATGTAGAAACGAGTGAATGAGATGATATGTTCTCGATCAGTACTCCCAATTAATGGATCAATAATGAAAACAGTTATTTTCTAAAATAATAGCTGTTGCACTTATCCTGAACTGTAAAAAGAATAATTCAGCTTTGTATAAATACAAAATTTTTAGTGTTATCATGTTCTCATTTTAAGATGCAAATCAAATATAAAATATGATAAAGTTGTTTGTGTTCTATTTGTCTAAGGGGATAGGTATTTTTCATAAGTGTCTGTGCTATGTTGTAGACTTCTGTATTCCTCTCACCCGAAAGCACTCACGATGGTTTTAGAAAAAAAAAAAGTGATCTTGTTCTCTTTTGAATACTGTATAAATTATTCATAAATAACGTAAGCACAAAATAAATCAAAGTTATTAGGTTGTTCTTTTCTGGCTTGAAAATTAATACATACAATTTACAATAAAAGCTTCTGGTCCAAAGGAAGAGCTGAAGAAATGTTGATTTATTTAATTAGGACATTATAATTATTACAATTCCATTGCAATAAAATTCAGCTTGCTGAGTTTCCAGTGTTCTTTATTCTATACGCCTTGCACAGAAATTTAACAAGTGCACGATTTATTTAAATATGTATGACTTTCATGAAGAGGAATTATGAAACATTGTTTTTCGTGAGATATTGATTTTTTAGTATCTTATCTTTAGATGCCTAAGTTTGTTAATCAGGGGTGTAAATATAAGTTGAGGAGGGGCATTTGAGGGGCCAAGCCCAATGTGTTAGTATTTTCCTCGATAATGATAATCAGTTATATCTACTGACAATATATACTACAGTATATTACAAGGCTAGTATTTGATGCTTTGAAATGTCACTAAGAAATACATGAACATTGCGTAAGAAATGTTGAAATTACACGCCCCTAACAAAAACATTATTAAAGTGTCTACAAAATACAAAGGCCTCGTATTTTGTTCAAATTATTAAAATATGAATTTGTTGTCTATATTCTTTTATGAATATTTATGTTGCGGAAGAAAAAGGTATTGAGATTATATCAAAAGTTGTTTTCTTAACTCTAGCATGCATGTTTATAAAGTTGTTTGTTTAAGAAAAAAAAAAGGTATATAGTTTTCTGTTTTGTAAAAGGAATTTACTTACTCCCTGAACCTATACTCATTAAGCCCTATGGTTATTTTATATGACTAAATTATTTGCCAGAATAAATTGTATATTTTCATAAGATTATCCCCAGTTTATTCTCGTTTCATGCATTTAATTTTAGTTAGGCAAGTCTTAACGAGTTAATTAACATTTATCAATATTTAATTTAAATACCTATACTATATTATATTGTACACTTGATTGTTAAATCAATCAATAGAAGAACATTTCATTTTCCCGCTATGTTAAGAAACTATGGTCACTTGGGTTAGCATGTTGTCCACTGTTTTTCAAGTCTAGAAGTGTTTAAAATAAGTAATGTATTTTGAAACGCGATTGAAATATTGATAGCGAAACTGCAGAACGATGTTAATTTTAAAGAAAACAGATAACTGTCTTAAAACACATCTTGCAGTATGGTTGGAACAGAACGAGTTTATATATAGCTTAGTAAATGAATGATCAGAAGTGTGAGAAAATATATTTTATTCAATAATGAATTCGATGTTCCTTTTTTCTTAAAAAAATGCATATTCAAGTTATAAATGCAAGCATAATATACAGTATATATGTCAACCTAACGTTTCCTTTAGCCTAAAAGACAATTGTAGAACGTAAAACTCAACAAAATAAAAATAATAAATAGCCTATTTGGAGCCAAAGTAGATGGCTATAGTATGGGTTAAAGAATTATTGAATTAGTAGATTTTGGCTGATAAAGGAAACAACCTTCGATCGCATTTCGGTACAAATCTAACTTAGATATTTTAAATGCTCTGATGTTTTGAATGTTTGATTTATTTATTTATTTATTACGTAGGTAGATTTTTCGTAAAACGAAGATTTTATGTGGTAAAATATATTTCTATCAATATATAGCCTATTTAAAATAGTTAAATACACAAAAAAGCATAAATAAATCGAGTGAAAATAAGCAAATAAGTTGTTAAAAATGGATAGATGAACGCATCTTTTCAGAATTATAAATTGTCGACAATACGAGAATAGATCTTCGAACACTCTAGCTTGAAAACTGTAAAACACAACCAAAGTGATGGTTCAACAAATTACAAACAAATGTCTAAATATTCATGTATCAAAATCGTGCGGTACTTGCACAATGAATTTATAGCAGCAAACTGAGCCAACGTATTATAAAGTGTATCCCACACTTTTACCACATTTGGTGCTATAGTTTTCGAGTTTGACACTTCAAAATATATCATCTCACCATTTCAGCACCTTATAGCTGCAAAAGAGATTCCATTCTCGATTTTTCTATATTGAAATAATTTCTGTACCTATATCTTGTAGTTTCATTTTGTATATAACTCTTTCAAATAGGCTATATTATCTTCATTATAAATCATGCTGTACACGACTTTTCCCTCTCTATTCTGAATTTAAATAACACATATTTTATCCTTAATCATAGAGCATTATGGTAAAATTTATTGTATTTATGGGACAACATCTATCAATGGGAACAAACATTGTCGATTTTCAAGAACCAATTTCCTAACTAATAATTGTTAAGGTTGGTAGATACGTCTATAGTATGTACATGTGTGTATACAATTTTCTACATCTTAGTTTTACTCTTGCATTTTGTTATTAAAGATGAAATTATAGAAAAGTGTAATGTTCATAATGTAAGTACATTATTATGAATGAAACACACATATACACATTATGTATATATATATATATATATATATATATATATATATATATATATATATATATATATATATATATATATATATATATATATATATATACGACCTTTATAGAAGAGTGAGAAATGGCTATTGGTACAAAAATTATATAACACTTTTGTAAAACTTACATTGTACATTGTACAATAATATACAAGACTTTATAATATATGCACTTTATATATTTTAGAAACAATAAAAATGATCGCAATTTCTATTTATAAAAATTATAGGAGCTTAAATATACAAATATTCAGGTTGGCTAACAGGTTTAATACCTTGTCAGTAGTTCTATATTATAGACTACATTTTTCTTCCTTTCTTCTGTAGTTAAACATATAAATTGGTAAAAGGAGTTGAGCTTCATACACATTACATTTTGCAAGAGTAAAAATGCAAAGTAGAATCTTGGTAAAGTAGACAATTCATTCTATTTCATGAATATGCTTGACATTATTGCTTGGAATTATGGAAGTAATAAAATAACAATAATATTACCAAAGTTAACGGCATAGTATTATTTTTACACTAGGTTAACGTTGTAGGTATTCATATGAAATCAATGAATATTTTCTTAAGTAAAACTGATGTATTTGAAGAGGTATACATACTAAGAACCTGAGAAAATGTTGTGTTATTATGTTATGTAAAATTATTATCTTTTCTTACAAGTCAGTATTATTTACAATATCATATTTGTTTCTGTTAATATGTTTGACGTATTTTTAAGAAGTAACTGAAAGAATTATTTCACGTTTACATGGATTTAAAAATGTATAAAGATACTTCTTTCTTTCTTAGTACACATCTGAGTTACACGACTATAGGTATTCGAAAGCATCTGAAGTTACATATAATAACTGCTGGAAGTTCAAAAGCTGAACACGAAAGAAAATACAACATAGATAGTACTCTGTAAGACTGAAAACTTGAATTCCTGTTAACGGAATTTTCCTTTTATAATTTTATTTTGGTATCTATGTCATTTAAATACAAGTCATCGCGTTGTATGAGGATAGGAATTAATGTTACTGTTTGTTATTAACGACAAAAGGAAAATACTTCTGTCGTTTTTACCGATTTACAATATTTATAAAATTGTAATCTCAATAATAAAAAAATAAGCATTCTTCTTCCCGAAATTTTAACACTTTTCTCTGATATTCAATTATTTTTGATGTCTTATTAAATCAGAGAAATAACTATAACGCTTTTTAAAACTTAAAACACACCTGAAGATCAGCTACACACAGATACGAAACACATGAAAAAAAGAGACTGTCTAGTAGGTGCCTAGAAGTCTTAAAAATAATTTATGTTCAATTGTAAGTGAATTTAATATTTAATTAAGAAATATATTTCAACAAGGAAATTATACGAGTCAAGTTCTAATTGTATTCTCTTATTCTTATTTATAATGTTTAATATGTAAGATTAATATTGAATTGGCTGATTCGAATTGATAAAAAAGTTTTATTTGAAAGATTAATTAGTTTCACAGAAAATGTTTATACAAAAATATTTTTTTCTAACTCTATTTTTCAGATTGAATAATCCAAGTCTACATTCATGACACTTTTATTTTATTATTGTTTTTATTTTTCTCAAAACTTTTATCAAAGAATTTACTTTTTCCTTTGAATCACCGATAACAATTAAAGAAGAAACAATATTTGATGAAATGCTGTACATAAACATATTTGTTGAAAACTATAGCGTGGTTAAGTAATGAAAACGATCAATTATCTATATCTGTTACTGGAATTATTAACCTTGATATGTTACTCTTTACTCATTTTGTTTCTATTTTCAAGAACAATGTAGGTTTATTTTCTTCCTATGTTATTACATAATCCAAGTATATTTAACTCTGCTACTCCAAATTTAATTTCCAATTAACTATAAATAAACAGAGCACCACTATGGAATAATGGTATTGAATATAACATGTGATTGGAACATATGAATCCCGAAGTGTTCCTGAAATACTAATTACTGGCCACAAAATACAGGGAAACAATATTACACAATACTAATTAAAAAGCTTTTTCGTTAAATGTGTCATCAGATAGACAAGGGCAAGAAGTGTAAACAATAATTACATTAATTAAAGAAAATATTTACAGAAAGCAGGTTATAAACGTCCAAGTGAGCATCGTATCGTAACGTAGCCACAGGACAGTGTTGCCATGTTGGAAGTACAGAGAGTTCAATGGAGTAAGTTAAAACTAATGAGATATATTGGTAGATAAAAGTACGAGAAGAAGGAATAATAAATGAATAAATATGCACAATTATGTAGAGAAAGAGAAAATTAAAAACGAAAGAATTGAAAATTGTGAAGTTTAAATATTTACGGAAAACAATTGTTTTATTTAACGTAATGTCAATAACAAGAAATAATACAGAACGAAAAGTATGTATGAAAAATACCAGTAAAAAATTTTAAATAAAATGGATTAGGGATGATTTAATACATAAATGGAAAACGAATTGTATGTAGTAAGTTAGGGTATTGTAAACGGTTAAGAGCATGCGTAGTTTTCTGATGGGAAGGGTGCATTTCATCTCTTTTTGAGGGATATGAAAAATCTGGAAGAAAGATATTGAGAATAGTTACATAGAAAGTGTGACAAATGTTCTGTTGAGATGGGTTGTGTGTTCAGAGTAGGTAGATGAAGAACTTCTGTTTTCAGAGATGTTCTCGTAATGAGAGTTTGAAGGTTGGGAGAACTTCGGTAAACAATTTGGGGTATTTCAAGAAAGCTCTTTTAGTTTTAGATATGGTGATAATAATGAGACAATCAAAATTCGTTACTTTCTGTAGGAAGTTGAGGGTGGAATTATACCATGAAGGTTCTTTCGCCAAAGTACCTTTGTCTACCTAGAACTTCACCTCTCTCAGTATCTCTTTGATCATTCTTATTTTCATCTCCTCTTATTATTAGTTAACCGATTTTATATTTCGATATATTTGTTTATGCTTTTCTATCTTTATAACTGCTCTATTTCTACATGTTTATTCCATAACCGACTTTCCTGCTTTCGGTTTCTTTTTGTATTTAGTTATTCAACTGTTTTTCTTATCTTCCTGCTGCTACCTATTGCCATACTCTCCCTTTTCCATTTTTCTTTAGCATTCCTTCAGCATCGTTTATTTCTTAGTCCTTCTCTTATTCTGATACTCCGTTTTTTGTTGTTGTTTTTTTTTTAACTTTTTTCATCTTCATGTTTCCAGTATCAGACTACACATGGCGTGATGGAAAATTTTAAAGAAAGGAGTGGGCTTCCTTCTAGTCAGAACGTATGATTGGCTTTCACGGGTTCGCATGATTGTGATAATAAAGAAAAAATGGAGCTGTGTGTGTGTATTAAATTCTGCTTTAAAGCAGGTGAAATCGGCATCGAGATCCCGTGAACTGTTAAACAGAGCTTTCGGGGTTAAGTGTATATGCAGATCATTGTTTGAATATCAGTCTAGGTCTGAGAGTAGTAGAGAGTCTTACGGTCTCTGTTCCGTCGTCTATCCACATCAATGATGGAAGGAAATTGGTGTGATCTGACCATCGGCTTACAATTAAAAGAGATGGAAAAGGAATTAACTATGGCGCTTTATAGAGTACAGAAACTTCTTTTTAAAAAATGCAAATGTGACTTGTTTTCCAAATTCATTCCGAGATCCGGACTGACTGAAATATTCCAAGATCTTTTAATGTGTAGTTTATAAGGTGAAAGGATTCAGGTTCATTGAGACAGAAAAAAAAAGCAAGACGAAATCATTCAAAATTTGAAGATTATTATTTCGATTCTACCAGTATCGTATACCATGAGTACGTTCTAAGGGGGGCAGACAATTAACCAGTCACATTATAAAGGTGTTCTCAAGCATACTGTAAAAAGGTTTGGCTCAGAAGCTAGTAATTATGGGTGTGCTAAGAATTTGATAATGCATCACGCGGAAGGGACCCGGTCATCGTGCTTTCTCCATATTTGACTAAATTCCGAATTCTAATATTACCCCAACCCTCTATTATCCAGATATGACAAATGTTGGTTTCTACCTGTTTTCAAACTTGAAATGTCTACTAAAGGAAAAAGGTTTGATATCATCAAGAGGTTCAGGCAAGTACGGATAAAATTATTTAAGTTCTCAAAGAATTTTTCCAGGAATGCTTCAAAAGTGGAAACATGATTGGAGTCGTCGTGTTCTCTCAGCACGAGAGCTACTTCGAAGGGGAGCCATCCACATAGCCTATAAGTAGAATCATTCTTACAATACAAGATCAATCTTAAAACTTACAAATCACAGCACGTAGTTTTAGGACTGAAC